>NC_142929.1:191939940-191949940 GCF_046866305.1 Octopus bimaculoides | reverse complement strand
TCCTGGCTTTGGCGGTCACTTGCAAACCGTCGTTGCATTTTAGAAATGACAACGAAGACAGCAAATCGCTGCGAGACTGTGTCCACCGCCCAAACTAAGCCTCCTGCTGCTGCTGCTATTACTACTACTACCGCCACTACAATTACTGTTGTGGTTGCTTCTGTTGTTCTTATCGCTGCTGCAGATGCAGTTGGCGTGTATGCGTATGCATGTAAGCATGTTTGTATGCATGTATATGTATATATGTATGATCGCAGGTGTGCATGCATGTATGTTTGTACGTATGTGATTCTGTGTATATATGCGTGTCTATGAGTGTGTATATGTCTGTATGTATACGTCAGTGTGCATGCAAAATGAACATCCGCATACTACTGTTTTTGAATACATTAATTAAAAGAATTAATTAAAAGTATTATATATATATATATATATATATATATATATATATATATATACTTTATTTAAAAGCAGCAGAAATATAACAAAAGCTGTTACTCAGAGTTTCACGTTCCCGTTCGTCGGACGGGAACGTGAAGCACTGAATAACAGCTTTTGTTATATTTCTGCTGCTTTTAAATAAAGCATATTACTCTACCTCTGGTATTTGAGTACTCTTTTTTCCACCTTGTTGCACATTTTATGTGCTTACTCCTACATATATATATATATATATATATATATATATATATATATATATATATATATATATATATATATATATATATATATATAATTGGCCCTTTTCGGCAATGCAGACGGTCAATTTAGCTTAGGGGTCACTTAATCGAACACATCAGGGGCTCTCCTTCTTGCAGCTTCTTTCATGAATCTTCTTCCTATGATTGAAGCGCAGCTTCTTTCACAGTATTTGCATACCGAGAGGGTGGCTCGGCGCTCTGTATTTCTGTTATATATACATATATATGTATGTATGTATGTATCTATGTATGGAGGCGCAACGGCCCAGTGCTTAGGGCAGCGGACTCGCGGTCATAGGATTGCGGTTTCAATTCCCAGACCGGGCGTTGTGAGTGTTTATTGAGCGAAAACACCTAAAAGCTCCACGAGGCTCCGGCAGGGGATGGTGGCGAACCCTGCTGTACTCTTCCACCACAACTTTCTCTCACGTGTCTGTGGAGTGCTCAGCCACTTGCACGTTAATTTCTCAAACAGGCTGTTCCGTCGATCGGATCAACTGGAACCCTCGTTGTCGTAAGCGACGGAGTGCCGACAACATGTATATGTATGTATGTATAAACAAAACAGATGTGCAAATCACATACACGCGCACATACACACACACGCACGCATGCACACACACACACGTTCAGCAAAGTGTGAGAGTAGCGTTCCTCTCAACAGTTTCCTGCGTAGTTGAAGTGTCCAGCACTCGACATTCGCTCGTCGTCTTCTTTGTCCTTCTCTCCTATTTCTTTCCTTTTTTTTTCTTTCTATGTTACGAGACTTTACACTTGCAGGCATTGGTACGTATATACCTACATAAACAATATACCTACCTGAGCAGTCTATATAAGTATACGTGCAAACTATATATATATATATATATATATATATATATATATATATATATATATAGTTTGCACGTATATTTATATATGTATACAGATTAGTAATGGAAATCATTAGAATCTCGAGGACGCTGGAAATGGCTGGATTCCGGGCACAGGGTTCACAGTGAGGTAGAACATGCATGAAAGTATCGGATATTTGTGGGATACTGTAGAAATGTAAGAACCTAATCCAATTTAAACTGTAGATCCAACTCAGGACCGCTTCTATGTGTGTCGCAGGTATAAAAAAGAAGTGTTCTTATCTATCTATCTATCTATCTATCTATCTATCTATCTATCTACAACAGGGATACGTCAGTGGGCTTGCGGCTCGGCACCTGGAGAAGCAAACCCATGCCGTCAAGCAGCGCTTCCGTCGTGGGACGTTGGACTGACGGTCCGGTTGAGTTGCTCGGGGTCTGATTTGGTTCAGACCTCCAAACGATGAAGAACTGGGACGAGATAACGAGAAGGGTGGCCACTCTAGCCCGGCAATGGGCCGAGAGGAAGCTCTCCCTAAAAGGTCGGGCAAAGGGGGCGAACACGTACATCGCGTCCGTCATCTACTAACGCCTGACCGTCGTTCCTTGTCCCGACCCTACCATCACCAAGCTGGAGCGCATCCTCTTCCGCTTCTTGTGGAAAGGAAGCGTTCTGTTGGTTAGGCGATCCGTTTGCTGTCAACACCCGTTAAAAGGAGGACTAGGCATGCCGTGGTTGATGATGCGCAGACACGCGCTGAGACTGCGACATCTCCGGCTCTACGTAGACAACGGTGAACAGGTGTGGTCACCGTTTGTGCGGCGCGCTTTCCCGCAGCTCGTCTCCATGACCGAACTGCAGTCGTGGATCAAGAAGAGGCCGAGGAAGGGCGAATGGTACCGCGAGTGTCACGTTGCTCTCCGGCAACTCCAATAACCCGGGTCAACCTTGTGCGACTGCATCACAACTAACGCATTCTATAGTGGATTAGTGGAGGGAAGGTACGATCTCGGGGCGAACCTGGGCGTCGACGAGGAATACCTGACCCGCCTGTTTAAGACGACCTTCGGGCCGGGACCTATGGACAACTTCCAGAGATCCCTGGCCTGGCAGCGCTATCGAGAAGCACTACCCGTTCGGGATAAGCTCTACAACCATGGCTCGAGAAACACGGGGCCGACCTGTCCGAGATGCGGGCATAGCGACGAAACCGTTCTGCACGCACTCGTACAGTGTCCCACCATTTCCGAGCTGTGGGCTTACGTCGAACAACTGCTATCGCGTGTGGGACGAGTCGGTCTATCAGCCGAGTCTATCGTGAATATTGTCGCGCCTCCTTCCTTTAAACGGGAAGGAAGAGCTATTTTCATCGTGATTTGTGGCTATGGCGAAAGAATGTGTATGGTGGACGCGTCTGAAAGGTCTAGAGACAAAGACTTTCCTCTCTGGGCAATCTCTCATCAACTTCACCGGAAGAGGAAGGTGAGAGTAGAAAGGGAAGTCTTGTCTAGTGAATGCTTCAAAAAAAGATGGGTGAATGTAGCAAGGGTGGCACGTGTGAATGACGGAGCCACCTTGAGCATAACACTATAAAGGAGTAAAAAAATCCAGAAAAGAAACAAAAGGCAAAAGAGAGTCACTTATTGTTATGACAATATTGACCAAGGTTACCGTGGTCTTTTCCATAGACTTTTCTTTCCACGGCTAAACCTAAACTGTCCTCCCCTTTTTACATGAGAACATTACTGTGATACACGATCCCTATTGATCGCTATTTTTTTTCTCGATCCCTTTTGATCGACATCCCCCTACTTCCTTTTTTCCCCTTCCCCCTCCCAAAAAGAAAAGCTCTACATTGTATTTGTCCTATCTTTGTTGAGCCCTGTGTGGCTAATAAAAGAAATGTATCTATCTATCTATCTATCTATCTATCTATCTATCTATCTATCTATCTATCTATCTATAGTATCGTGAAAAAGTCCTCGGCAATTTAAACTATTATAAATTTCTACTGGTTCGCATTGCGCTTTTTACAGATGAAACATTCGCCTTGTTGGAGTTATTTCCATATCTAATCATTATATTTTGTAATAGGGATTCTGAATGAGAGGGGAAAATGTGAAAAGACCATCCAAAATGGCCGTGCAAAAGTTTTCGGTCACCTCACATAAAGCAATCAAGATACATTGTTTTAATGTCTATAATGAAAATTTATTAAATAATGTTCATTTCAAGAAGTTACTGTACATTATTAATATTTCATGTGGCTTCCCTAAGCTTGAATAATTACTTCAATGCGCCTGGGAAGAGATGAGTACAACTCCTTCATAATCTTCACAGGTATGAGATGCCATTCTCTCTGGCTGAGCTCCCACAAGTCTTCAAGATTGCGTGGATTCTTCTGACGAACTCTTTTCTTTAGTTCTGTCCACATTTTCTCGATGATATTTAAGTCAGGGCTCTGAGCTGACCAATCTTTCAATACGGTGACACCTTCATCAGCCAGACTCTGTTGTGTTGCATGCAATCTGTGGCATGGATCTCTATCATGCTGAAAAATCTCCCCTTCATCCAAATCTGGTATCAAATTGTCCTTCAGCAACTGGATGTATTTGACACTATTCAAGTTACCGGCAATTTTAATCAACTTTCTTGAACCATCACTTTTTATGTATCCCCAAAGCATCAAACTCTTACCCCCAAACTTCACGGTTTTCGTCGTGTAACGTGGGTCGTTTCGCTTGCCTTTGAACTTCACACCAATAAACGCAGACTCCTCTGGGATGGTCATCAGGGAGGTACGAGATCTGGGCCTAAGGTAAAATGGCGTTTTGAGGACTGTGAGAAAGAGGCTCTGACTCAATGGCAAGAAGACAACAACTGACTGGGAATCACAACTAACTGGGAGTCACACAAATAATTATGTGGAAAATGCTGGAAGGACTTGCATCAAACTTTGACATTGAAAGTTACCCAAACAGCAGAGCGGAGTGCCACTGCATAGTGCCAAAGATCCCAACATCGCCATCATGATACAGGACCAAATACTGCAACAGCTAGGGTTTTCATGAGCTCCCAAAAAACCTGAGAGATCCCCATGGAGCGGATGTAGGTGCCTTCAAAGCAAAACTGGATCTCCTCCTGCCAAGAGCTCCAGATGAACTTACCTCGCGGTAGGAAACACTGACGTGGGCAGCAACATCAAACTCCCTCATTCACCAAACGCTATATGTCAGAGCAGATTTCAAGTAATGAAAGTGTAACAAAACTAACGGCGGTGTTACAGCATGGCCGCGGCTCTCGAGCTGAAACTATTTGAAAAGTTAAAACAAGTAGCAAGGAAAGAGAATGTGTAAGCGTGAAAGTCTCACGTGTTTTGCGTTGATGAATTCACGGCTCGCGAACTGTCTTTCGCGAGCTGTTTCTCGCAAAATAACCTGGATACGCTGAAAGTTGAATACGAGGAATTCGTTGAAGCTAATCTGATCTGTGATCTATGTGGTAGGATACAGTCAGTGTACTGTACTGAACAAGCAACCGATTTTAACACATGAATATGAATGCTGGATTTGTAACAAAATATGCAAGAAATTTGTTAACTTTAAAAGCCACTTTCTGTCCTATGGTCACTGAAAGAAAGAAAACAAAAACAAGAAATATGACAATTTGTAAGCGAATCCACAGCCATCATGTACGTATGTGTGTATGTATATAACTTAGATAGCTTAGATATGTTTCGACTAAAGATTGGTCCAGGCCATGTCTAACTTAATAGCACCACCTGATAGGTTTACCTAAATCCTTTTTAAGTCAAGTTTTGTGGTATCATGGTTCATTCGAGTAGGGAATTCTTGTTGAGTGAGTTATATCCAGGTATAGGTGGCTTATCTAGTATTCCTTGAAGAAATTTATCCAGATTCCGTTTAAAGGCGATGGGATCCTTTTCCTCTCTGGTCTGTTCTTGAGACAATGTTAAACAGGGTAGGGCCTGTTGAGGAAAAAAATTGTGTCGCAGCGTACCTATATGTTGTGATCCTGAATTGGGCAGGGACGTATGGCTCGTGGTCCCAGCCTTGGATGAACCTTGAAGCTAATGTTCAGGTCGTTTGGGCACCACATGGCGCAAATGACGTACTGCTCGTGGTGGCGCTGGAGAGAGTAGAGCTTCAAGGCTTTCAGGCTGTGTCAGTAATCGAGATCAGTCATGCCGTTAATCCGTTTAATGAATGCCCTCTGGGGTGATTCAATTTTCGAGATGTTTTGTTTTGTATGGGGAGACCACAGAAGGCAGCAGTATTCGAGGTGTGGCCGTGCAAAGGAGGAGAAAAGTGGAATGATGACACCTTGTTCTCTGGACCGGAAGGTTCTTAAGATCCAGGGTCTCATCCTACGAGCTATATCGACCTTATTGTTGATGTAGGCACTCAAACGGAGATTGTTATCAACAATTACGCCTAGGTCTCTGATATTATTAGATGCTGTGAACGGTTCCCCCGAAGGAAGAGTGTATGGCTGTTTTAGTAAAGTCTTCCAAAATGCATCAGCTCAAATTTTCCCTTGTTTAGTTGCATTTTGTTTTTGTCTGCCCATTGACTCACCGCATATAGATCAGATTGGAGTTGAGTTCGGTCTTCTTCTTCAATGAGGATATTAGATAACTTCGATATGTTTCGACCAAAGATTGGCCCAGGCCTTGTCTAACTTAATAACACCACCTGATTGGATTTGCTAAATCCTTTTTAAGTCAAGCTCTGTGGCATTAGGGTCCATTCGAGTAGGGAGTTCTTTAAAGCGGTCCCAGTAATCAAGATCATTCATATTTTCAATTCTTCTACTGAATGCCCTCTGGGGTGATTCGGTTCTTGAAAGCGAAGGCGTGGCTATGTGGTAAGAAGCTTGCTTCCCAACTACATGGCTCCGGGTTCAGTCCCACTGCGAGGCACCTTCGGCAAGTGTCTTCTATTATAGCCTCGGGACGTCCAGACTCTTGTGAGTAAATCTGGTAGACGGAAACTGAAAGAAGCCCGTTGTATATATATATGTATATATATATATATATATATATATATATATATATATATATATATATATATATATATATATTTGTGTATGTATTATGTATACATGTATGTATACATGTATGTATACATGTATGTATGCATGTATGTATGTATGTATGTATGTATTATGTATGTATGTATGTTTGTGCCTGTGTCTGTGTTTGTCCCCCATTACTGCTTGACAACAGATGTTGGTTTGTTTATGTCCCTGTAACTTAGCAGTTCGGCAAGCCAGACCGTAAGAGAATAAATTGCAGGCTTCAAAATAATAAGCACCGGGGGTGATTCATTCGACTCAAATCCTTCAGGGCCGTGCTCCAGCATGGCCGCAGTGAAACGCTTGAAACAAGTAAAAGATTAAAGATAACAAATGTATATATGTATGTATGTATGTGTGTGTGTGTGAGTGTGTGTGTGTGTGTGTATGTGTGTGTGTATGTGTTTATGTATGTGTGTGTATGTGTTTATGTATGTATGTGTGTGTGTGTTTATGTATGTATCTGTGTGTGTGTTTCTGTGAGTGTTTCTGCGTATGTCTATAGACCTACGTCACATGCTACCGTTTCTAAGCAACCAAGGTAGGACCCTTGAAGTGTCGACACCACAAGTGACGCTAAGTCATCTTTTGTATATCTCTGCTGACAGCCACAACACCTTCAGCAACGCCTCTCTCTCTCTCTCTCTCTCTCTCTCTCTCTCTCTCTTTCTTTCTCTCTCTCTTTCTTTCTCTCTCTCTCTCTCTCTCTCTCTCTCTCTCTCTCTCTCTCTCTCTCTTTCTGTCTACTCACACACACACGCATGTATATATATATATATATATATATATATATATACATTCCACCCCCTCACTCTCAACGCTGATGGCAGTCACCATCAACACCTCGACACCGCCATCAACACTACTACCTCCACCACTACCTCCCTATTATTACTATTACTACAACCACTTTTTCTACCACCACCTCCACCTCCACCTCCGTGCCACTATATAATCTACCAACAAACACCATTCCCCCACCGCTGCCGCCGCTGCTTCCACTTTGTTTCTATTACCCTTCCTTTCACCACCACCACCACCACCACCACCACCACCGCCGCCGCCGCCGCCGCCATGCTCCTTAATCACCTAAACCTCGACCAACTCCGCCACCGCCACTCTTCAACACCACAGCAACCGCCACCTCCACCGTCGCCACAATCTCCACTATTAACACCCCCATGCACCCCGCGCCCACGTCCAACCTCTCACATGCACCTTCCCCCACCCTGCCTCGACCCACCGTTGCTCTTCAATTAAACTCAACCCTGATTTGATCCCCGTCTGACCTTCACACGTCTCCCAGACATCACGTGTTGCTGGCACATCACAATCAATGTGACTACTACTGCTGACGAGCGAAGACAGGGTGTGTGTCGTTGATCGACCGGCTAGAAATAGCAGCCATATCACCCTCAACTCAAACCGTAACGTCTTAAATCGGAAAAATGCGCTTCTGAAATGCGTTCTAGCTATTAACCCATCTATCTATCCATCTATCTATCTATCTATCTATCTATCTATCTATCTATTTGTCTACATGTCTGCCTGTCTGTCTGACTGTCTGTCTGACTGTCTGTCTGTCTGTCTGTCTGTCTGCCTGCTTGCATGTCTGCCTGTCTGCCTGTCTGCCTGCCTGCCTGCCTGTCTGTCTGTCTTGCCGAGTTACGGGGAAGTAAACACCAGTATCGGTTGTCAAGCGACGGTGGGGAGGAGATAAATAACAAACATATGCATATATATATATATATATGCGACGGGCTTCTTTCAGTTTCCGTCTACCAGATCTACTCACAAGGCCTTGGTCGGCCCAAGGCTATAGTAGAAGACACTTGGCCAAGGTGCCACGCAGTGGGACTGAGCCCGGAACCATGTGGCTGGTAAGCAAGCTACTTACCACACAGCCACTCCTGCGCTTATATACATATAATTGAAACAACTGAATAAAGTGGAGTCAACAAGGAATACGGTTGGACATGTATTTGATATTCACTACAATTGTATGATTCTATCGGTGGATAGCAAAGGGTGAAATCTGAAGGTGGACGAGCGTTGTATTGCACTCTACTACGTTCTGAACACAATATACCATAACTATACATACATACATTCATACATATATATGCACACTGGATATCTAAAAAATAAAGGCTTTTTTATGAAAAGTAACGATAAATATATACAATTAGATGAGCTGAAGAGGTAGATTTAAGAGGAATAAAAGTCATTCACAGAAACTCCGAGTAACAGTTTTTGTGATATTTCTGCGCTTTTAAATAAAGCATGTTACTCTACCTCTAGCATTTGAGTACTCTTTTTTCCACTTTGTTTCACATTTATGTGCTTTTTAACATTGTCCCGAAACAGATAAAAGAGGAAAAGGATCCTATCAGCTTTAAACGGAGTCTAGACAGCTTTCTTCAAAGAATACCTGACAAGCCACCCCTACCTGGATACAACTCACTCAATAAGAACTCACTACTTGAATGGACCATAGACCAAACTTGACTGTAAAAAGGATTTAGATAATCCTATCAGGTGGTGCTATTAAATTAGACATGGCCTGGACCAATCTTTGGTCGAAACATATCTAAGTTTTTCCCCTTTTGTTATCTCCTCTTTTTCTTAGCTCTCCTGTGTGAACTTTCTGTCCGGCAGTCGCCATGATAGATCGCTGACCACAACATTCTAATTTTTTTCTCCGTGTTTTTCACCTTGTTTTTCTCCTTATTCTTTCTGTTGAAGAGCGTAGCTCGAAACGTTAAAGACTTTCTCTATTCCCGAGCGTTAAACTAATACATCCTTTTGTTGTTTACACCACCTGTCCTCGTCTGTTGTAGTTTTTTTTTCGTAAATTCTCCCACATATATATATACAGCTGAGTTTCTCTCCCCCCTCTCTCTCTCTTTACAAACACTTACACGCGCACACACCTGCCATGCCTTGATAAGGTGTGTCCTTAGCCTCTCGTTAACAGGCCGCTGGTATATATAATCCCAGTTTGTTAGGTTTCTGCGTCTAAATTGGACGCTCAAGGTCATGATATCACCTTTGTGCCATGGTTCCTAAGGCTGTATGCCTTGTGGCATTCATGACGATTGGTTCTTGTGGGCTATAAGACAACTTTTCCGCCACTTCTAATATATGCGCATACATACATACATACATACATACATACACACATATGTATGTATGTATGTATGTATGTATGTATACATACATACACACATATGTATGTATGTATGTATGTATGTATGTATGACATACAAAAGACATTTTAAGATCCACAAAGATCAGAACTTAACTGCAGTCCTTAAGAGTCCAAAGTAGATATGCAATCTATGTGG
>NC_142929.1:191922440-191934940 GCF_046866305.1 Octopus bimaculoides | reverse complement strand
AGCTCTTTGTTTTAATTATTTTTTGATATTATTCTACATTTATTTCTATATACATTTTTCAGTGCTTCCGAGATTGGCGATGGCATGAGTCTTTGCCACAGAGTGAAATCTGCTGGACACTTCCACCACCACCACCACCACTGCTAAGATACCATGTGGCCGTTTTAAACCGACTCATCGTGTCGGTTACCTGGTTTCTATAGCGTATGAGTAACCGAGATCTGAACAATTTTCCCTGAACGGGACTCCAGTCCTTCGCTGGGTTACACATTTGCATTTTAGTGAAGTGGACTGCAACAATGGGAAATGAAGTGTTTTGCTGAAGAATGCAATTCACCATCCGGTTTGGCATTCGACATCAGAATCTTGCGCTTCGTGAATGCAACATCCTAACCACTAGACCACCTGATTCGGCTTCTTCCTTCCTTCCTTCCAAGAATTCAAAACGCTTAAAAAATAAGAGTAAACACAACAGTATAGGAGTATAATGTCCGTAGATATAGTCATTATATCTTATTTCACTGATCCCAAACTACAACCAACGAGGATTTGAACTCAGAACGCAGTGAGTCGAAACAATCAGCTTAACCTGCTTTATCCTACAGTCTAATGATTCTATCAATTTGCCGCCGATCGGCTCTCAAAGTTATGGATCAATCATAAATATCTAGCAATGCCTCATTCATGTTAAATGTTATCCAAGTACATATGAAAACGTTTGAGGACAATGTGTATGATGTGACGTAGCCGTCGAGAGCACCAGGACATAAGCTAACCGAGTAATGGTTTCTATACCATCACCAGAATTCATCATTCATAAGTAAAATATTTAACTTAATGGATTTACTTCAGGTTATATCATGCTAACAGTTTCTAATAAGAATGAAATGGTGCTATACATAATTGCCAATGACTGCAAATTTTATGATCTTTCTAATAAATAAGCAAATAAAAGAAAATTTAATATATGTATTTTATGCACTTTCTTCTTGTTTCTCAATTTAAAATTCAAACTTATAACATCGCAAAAATATATCTAGAAATGATATCTCCCTTAAAATAAATGGCCACCAGGGCACACCACGTGTCTCAGTATAATAATTTCCCTGGTTCTTTATCTAGATATAACAATGTTTCTCAGAAAGAGGGCGCTGTCTTAACCAATTTCACTCGGCGGTTCTACTATAATAACCAGTTGTGTCGCTAGAATCTCACGAAAAAAAAACAACTTCTGCATCTTATTTCCAAGCGCTTCAAACTTATTTTCATCGCCACACACACACACACACACACAGAGAGAGAGAGAGAGAGAGAGAGAGAGAGAGAGAGAGAGAGAGAGAGAGAGAGAAAGAGAGAGGCACACACACACACACACACGTGTATGAACATATTTGTGTGTTCTATGTCATATATTTACTGATATGCACGTGTGTGTAAATGTTATGCATACACGCCGTATGTCTGTATGTATATATATATATATATATATATGTGTGTGTGTGTGTGTGTGTGTGTGTGTGTACACACACACACGTACATTTATCGACTTATATACATACTTTTGTGCGTGCGTGTGTATATGTGGTTATAATTCTTTTTCCTCTTTGTGTGTGTTTGCCTCTGCTTCAGCATGTGTTAGTCTTAAGTGTTCGATATAATATTCTTCATTTTTTTTTTTGACAGTAATTCTGTTAAATTGTGTTACAGACAAAAATATTGTAAATAAACAAAAACCAAATGTTTATATGACTGATTTAAGTTATGACACATTGAAAAAAAAAAAAAAAACGAACAAAATTTCAGTTTTTCATTGTTTCTGTTTAAATATTGTCTTTGCTATTTTTCCGCCTTTTTGTCGTTTTAAATTCAATATATATTTCTTTTTCTTTTTCTTTTTGTTATTCTTGTGGTTGATATTTGCTTATTTTCATTTTGTTTATTAAAATTCTTTATTTTCAGTTACATTTATATAAATTCTAAGCGACATAATATTAATAATAATATCAATATAATAATAATTACAATAAATTTTTTTTGTCGCTCTTCTCTTCTGGAGATATTTGTTTTATTATATTTTTATTGTGTTTTATTCATTGGTTTATTATCATCAACGTAGTTTTTCATCAAGATCAGATATTTGATTGGTGGAGTTTGACTCTTTTATTTACGTATCCCTTACTCCTTTGTTTTTTTCTATTATCGTTAATCATCTCACTTTCTTCTTACAGTTATTTATCTCCCTTGCAATATTTATCTCCCATTTTCACCGCCATGTTGGATTATGACACTTCAGACACACAAACACGCTTCCATGTCGTATGTCCATCGTTATTCTCCTCCCCAGCATCAACAATATTAATCTGCACAAAGACCACAATGTCAGTTAATTTTTTTTAATAATTATAATTATTAATGTTTCAGTTTTCAATTAATAATCATTTCCTTTACGTTCCTTTTAATTAATTTCAAATGTACAAATGATTATTATTAATTTTTTTTCATTCCACTTTTTGGGGTTCCGCTCATCGCCTTTTATTCAACCCCGAGAGACTTCAAATTTTATGAATCATTAGAATTATTGTTGTTCTTCTTCCTTGTCGCAGCGTTTTTTTTATCGTTATTTATTTGTTTTGATTGTTTTATAAAACTTTTCCACATTTCTGTTTCTTGGTTTCACCTTGTGTTGTCTTATCTCCAGAATTTGAATAACTTTCTTCGTCTGTCTTCACGTTCTTCCGTTTATCCGTCCATCCATCCATCCATACATACATGCATACATACATACATTGACACATGCATGCACACACACACATATACATAAATATATATATATATATATATATATATAAACATACATATGTATGTATGTATTATGTATGCATGTATGTATATATATATATATATATATATATATATATATATGCGCACAAATATAGTTATATATATGTGTGTGTATATATGTGTATGTATATATGTGTGTGCGCGCGCGTATGTATATAATGGAGGAAGAAAGGCTCTGCACCATTATGTAGGGGGCGCTGCTGCTGCTGCTGCTGTTGCCGCTGCTCGTGTGAAACCGGATGTCTGTTGCTCAGTGAACGTAGCCATTTGCCATTTGGTATTGCTGTGCATCGACAATGACACTCGTATAACCTGCCTGAGGAATCATAGGATAGGGGCGTTGCGGCTGAATGGGCGCCGACTGGTATATACCAGCTTGAGCGTAGCCGTCGTAGCCGCAGGCGGCTTTCAGGCAAGTGGTGTAAGCGTCCTGTTCAGCAGCAGCGGCCGCGGCAGCAGCCGCCGCAGCCGCCGCTGCTAACGACTTCTCTTGCAGTGAACGCATATCCAACAGCTTGTGTGCGCTCACCGACGTCGCTGACGTCACCGACGTTGCTGCTGTTGTTGGCGATGCTGTCGCTGTCGTAAGAACGCCGGCGCCGCCGCCGCCGTTCGGCGTCAGGTTTGGGGCGATGACACCGTCGGACAGCACCGTTGACACCGTCGGCTGGGCCGTGGGGTCACCAACGCCAACGACGACCGTCCCAGCCGCCGCCGCTGCAGCAGTAGCAGCAGCTGACCTTTTCAGTTCCTCGTGGTGATGATGATGGTGGTGTTGCTGTTGTTGTTGTTGTTGATGGTGGTGTTGCTGCTGCTGCTGCTGCTGGTGATGTTGGTGCTGTTGTTGTTGTTGGTGTTGTTGGTGTTGTTGTTGGTGGTGGTGATGTAGCGTGGTGTTGTTGGCCATCGATGGATGTGATTTAAGGTAGACATGCTGGGACATGTCGTAATCACCCACGGCCACCACCGAGGAGGAAGAGGTGGAGGAAGAAGACGAGGAGGAGGAAGAAGAGGAAGAAGAAGAAGACGATGATGATGATAGTGATAATGATAATGTTGCTGACTCTAATGCTGATGAAGAGGATGCCGATGAGGAGGCTGGGGCTGTCGAGTTGTGATTAGTACTGTTATTATTATTATTGTTGTTGTTGTTGTTGTTGTTGTTGCTGTTGTTGTTGTTGTTGTTGTTGCTAATTATAATATTATGATTACTCGTGCTGTGGCTCGAGATGTTGTTGTTGTTAGTGTTGTTGCTGTTTATGTTACTGCTTTGTAAATGTGAATGCTGTTGTCTGTGCTGGTGGTGCTGTTGGTGTTGTGCTTGGTGATGATGATGTGAGTGGAGTTGCTGCTGCTGCTGCTGCTGTTGCTGCTGCTGATGATGTGATTGCTGCTGCTGCTGCTGCTGCTGGTGATGGTGGTGTTGCTGTTGGTTATTATTGTGGTGTTGATGGTGCTGCTGGTGCTGTTGGCTGTGAGGGTTGCTATTATGGTGCGTGTGGCTGTTTGCCGTACTGCTGCTGCCCCCTGTATTGCCATTGCTGCTACCAACACTATTCCTGCCGCTAGTCGTATTATTGGCGCTGTTGTTGCCACCACTCCTCGGATCTTTACCCACGTGGTACGTTTGATTCGACTGTCTGCGCATGATCACAGATTGATGAACCGAGTCCCGCTGGGTGGAAGAGATATTAGGGTTTAGCTGGGCGTTGGCCGAATGCTGTTGGTCCGTGGGCTGCGGTTTGTAGCTCTCTTCCTTCACTAAATGGGAAGCATCCAACAGCGTTTCGTACTTAGAACTTCCGGTTCCGTTAATGGAAGCAGAAACAGAAGAAGAAGAAGAGGAGGAAGAAGAAACTACAGCGGGAACGACAATGGCGGTAGTTGTTCCGTTACTGTTACCACCTGCTGTCGAGAGTCGGTCAGTTGGTCTGTGAGAATGAATGGACGTGTGGCGTTTATCGAATTCTTCATTCACAACGTCGACTTCAGAGGCAGACGATTCAGACCGGTTGCTATACGGAGCCGTATAGCTATTGCTGCCTGTCATATTACTAGGTGCATTGTAGCTAGAAGACGCAGCATCTTGAGAGCTGTTCCCCGAACATGCACCAGTCGTCCGATAGTCATACTGCTGAATAGCTGAAGACGATTGCGAACTGTCTGTCTGACGGTAGTTCTCGCGCCCAGCTTCATTCTCACCGAGTCCCAACCGTAGAGTTGGAGTTGGATTAGCTTCAAGAATTGGTTGAGTGGAACCCACAAACCCCTGATAGTTTGAAGTATCCCTGTTAGAATAATAACGTTCTTCGTAAGTCCTGTAAGGGCTAGGGTCGTCGAAATATCTTTGGTGGGCTTGGTATGGATAGACACATGCGCTGTCCCTGTACATGCCCATGCTTGCCGGGTGAGAATAGGGTGACGTATAGAGGCTGTTGTAGCGATCCATGCTTTCGTGCGGGTGTTGGTACATAACGCTTTGGTAACCCTGCACTGGCATCGACATGTCTGGGATATAGTCATAAGTGGTGGTCTGTCTTTCTGAGTAGTCATTGCTGTAGTCAGAGCCATCGGACAAATGGGGGTAGGGTGATCGACGAGCCTTGATTCGATTGCTTCGAACTTTGGCCATACGTGGGGTGCTGCGTTCACTTGTGGAAGCGTAGTTTGAGTTGGTATGGGTTAACGTTTGTTCCAACTGGATCGGGACATCTTTATTCTTTATGTCACTGAAAAATAGGAACGGAAGAAAAAAAGTATTAATAATAATAATAATAATAATAGTAGTAGTAGTAATAATAATAGCAAACAGCATGAACGTGTAACAACGAACTGCCGGGAGGAGAGATCAAATTTCAAACCATCACGAAACAGGGGTTAAGAACCCGCAAAAAAAAAATGAAAGAAAACTATGTTTTAATGTCAGCCATCTCAAGAAACCGAAATATTTTCCTTATTTAGGCTGCGTATCAGTTTAAAAATTAACCATTTGCTCTACATGGATCATCAGAAGCTTTTTAATAAAAATGAAAAAGAGATAGATTCCTTAATACAAACTATAAGACTGTTCAGGAAAGATATAGACATGGAATTTGGCATAGTTAAGTGTGCAATATTAGTCATGAAAAGGGGACAGGTAGTCAACAGTGAAGGCATCCAATTACCGAATAGCCAGACATTAAAATCATTGAAAGAAGGAGAGAGTTACAAGTGTCTAGGAGCATTAGAATCTGACAGAGAACTAACTACAGAAATGAAAACGAAAATTGAGGAGGAGTACATCAGAAGAATGAAGAAGCTAATGAATACAAAGCTAAATGGTTCGAATCTAGTGAAGGCTGTAAATACTTGGGCAGTATTGTTACTTAGATACTCAGCATTTTCTGTACATTGGACAAAAACTGAATTAGCAAAGCTAGATAGAAGAACGAGGAAGGAATACAATATGAATAAAAGACTCCACCCAAGGGCAGGAATAGCAAGATTACACCTACCCTAGAAAGGAAGGCGGAAGAGGGTTAATATCAGAAGACTGCATGGTGTTATCTAGAGTAGATAGAGACTCCTATGTAGGTAATAGTGGAGAAAGTTTATTAAAAGCTGGTAGAGTCACAGCAAGATACAGGGAAACCAAAAACCCAAACGAAATCAAAAGCCAGAAAAAAGAACAAAAGTTATGTGACTGGCAGGGGAAGGCTTTGCATGGTAGATTCCCAAAGATAATTGCAGCAAAAAGTGGTTGTGAGACGGACGAAATGTATATATATGAGTGTGCGTGTATGAATGTATGTATGCCAATAGAGAAAGAACCGGTTTCTAACCTAGATCCAAGGCTTCTTCATTGGAATTTCAACATCAACAACAGGGTATTTTTGTTAGTTTGTATGTATGTATGTATGTATGTATGTATGTATGTATGTATGTGTGTGTACGTATGTATGTATTTATGTATGTGCAGACATGTATGTTTTGCCTTATGTATGTATTCTCATGCATATAGCTACATATCTAGACATGCTCATATATATTTAAATGATAAATTTCTGGAAAATTCTACAGGTGTTTACAGTTCCAGTGATGGATTGGATCTGTAGTCTTCGAATTAGCTTTCTCCTTTCTAGTTTTGAGAACCCTAATCTCTAAAGATTGTTATTTAGGCAGTGTGTTACATATCCCAGGACCCCAATAATTACAGGTATAAACCTGAACTTGTAATCTGGAAAGAGTAACTGCAGATTTCTCAATAGTTCAGCGTAGGTGTTCTCTTTTCCCTGATCTTCGGCCTTAACATCCGCTGGGCAGCTAATTTCCACAACTGTACAGAGTTTCTCTTTATGTATGTATGTATGCATGGATGCACTAGAATGTTACCCGTTATATAACGAATAACATACAATAATAGCAATTTAACTTTTATCAAGTTTTTTCTTACTAATACAAAATGATGAAACGAATACAAATTTTCAAAAGAAAAATATTTATTACCTTAAAATATAACTAAAAAAAAAAAAATAAAAAATAAAGCAAGTTTTTCATTTGTATGTTCGCAATGAATATATATTAGAATTTTTCTAAATTTTTATCAACATCTCTGCAAAATTTCATAAAAAAAACAAAAATGTATATTTTTCAGAAAACTATAAAACACTCATACTGCCTCCCCACCACACACACGCACTTTCTCTCACTTTCTCTCTCTTTCTCTTTCTCTCTCTTTCTCTTTCTCTCTCCCTCTCTACCCATCTCTCTCTCTCCCGCTCTCTCCAAGTTTCTCTATATGATATGAAGTGTGACTGGAAAAATCAACTCACCTACCGACCAACCAGCCAACCACAATTTAAATTGCTTATTATTAAATATGTGTGTGTTTGTACGTACAAGGCGCGTGGATTAGTGGTTAGGGTATCCAGCTCACTATCGTAAGGTTGTGAGTTCGATTCCCGGCGGCTCGTTTCGTCCTTGAGCAGACACTATTTCACGTTGCTCCAGTCCTTTCAACTGGCAAAAATGAGTTGTACCTGTAATTCAAAGGGGCCACCCTTGTTACATTCTGTGTCACGCTGAAATCTCCCTGAGAACTACGTTAAGGGTACGCGTGTCTGTGGAGTGCTCAGCCACTTGCACGTTAATTCCAATGTATGTATTTATGCAGTTTGCGTGTGTGTGCGTGTAAGGGCTACAAGAACTTCTGGAAGTCTAAAAGTAGCCGAAAAAGATAATAATTGCCAACTTGTGAAGAACAAGAAATACACGTATAGTTATATTTATTGGAGAGAGAAAGAAAGAAAGAATATATTGTATATGTAGAAGATATACATTCTTTGTCTTGTTCATCCCTTTTTATTTTTTTCTCAGGGGTGTGCTTTCAATCTCTCTCGCCTTTCTCTCTCTCTCTCTCTCTCTCTCTCTCTCTCTCTCTCTCTCTTTATATATATATATATATATATATATATATATATATATATATATATATATATATATATATACATCCCTCTCTCTCTTCGTATTTTGCATGCTCTGCACAATATCATTCCATTTCCTTTGGAATCACCTAACAAAACGTAGCTTTGTTATCGATGTTGGTGTTGTCGATATGATGCTGTTTCAGTGATTCAGTGAACGTCATGAAACCAGAAGAAACACATTGACATAAAATATAAAATAACTTCTTATTAACTTCAACTAAAGATCATCGAATCCTCCTCCTCCTTCTTCTTCTCCTTCTCTTCCTCCTCCCACCCTTGCTTCTATGACTACGTCACGGAAACAACAAAGAACAACTACAAACGTTGCTGCTTGAAAAGCTTGCTTACTTCTCTAACCAAAGTCAGCTGAGCTGATGGCGGCGTCAAAGAAGGGAGA
This sequence comes from Octopus bimaculoides, assembly GCF_046866305.1. Taxonomy (NCBI): domain Eukaryota; kingdom Metazoa; phylum Mollusca; class Cephalopoda; order Octopoda; family Octopodidae; genus Octopus; species Octopus bimaculoides. The sequence continues at coordinate 191,926,237 of NC_142929.1, read as the reverse complement.
GAGAGAGAGAGAGAGGGGGAGAGAGAGAGGGGGAGAGAGAGAGAGAGAGGTGCTGAGAGAGAGGTGCTGAGAGAGAGACAGACAGACAGACAGACAAAGGGAGAGAAAGAGAGACGGGGAAGAGAGGAACCATTTCATGCCTCGTAGTAAGCTAGCTTGAAACACAAATGAACCAACTTAGGAGTTTACCGAGAGAAACACTCAGCCCATTGTTCGTGCCCCAAGGTACCTACATCAGCAACGTTTTGAAAACCTCTTTCTTTATTCTCTTTCATCATTTCCATGTCTTTTATTTTATTCGATATTTTCTCGTTTATTTATTGTTTATTTCTATATACTTTATTTTCATCCTCCCATCATGGCGGGCTTCAAAGTCTCCCCACGTCCGTTCCTTTCATTTACTTTCCAATTTTCTCTTTAATTCTTCATCCATTTACCTTCCTTTTTTTTCTTCTTTCTGGTTGTCTTTGGTTTTATTATGTTTTATTTTATTTTACTTTGTTTCATGTTTTATTTCTTATGACGTTTCTTCTAATAACCTCTTCATGGTCTTGCTTTTCTCACCAACTTCTGAAGTCCTCAAACATTCTCTCTTCTTCTCATTCACTCCCTTTTTATTCTTTCTTTCCTTCCTTGTATTTTTTCTTTCTCGCGCCTTTTTACTCAGATTTCTTTCTTGTAAAAATCTTTCAATTGAAATTAAGTTGCTTCATTAACCGTGAAACATATCCCTGCAATTTTTTTTCCGGGGCCAAAACGGATGTGTTTTATTGTTTCGTATTCTTCCCCTTACTCCCCTTTTTACTTTCCTTCTTCTCACTCTGCATCCTCCTACCATTCTACATTTACCCCCCCTCCCTCACTCTGTAATCCTTCCCTTCTTTCTCTCTACGTCCACTACATCATTCGCTCTTCTTTCATCCTGGCAGCCATGTTTGCTATGAATTGCTGCTGGTTCAATGTCACTTAATGGCCGTTCAATATGGTGTCTTATACCAAAAGTAAATGGAATTATGTATTATATATTATATATTTCTTATTGTTTATTATTTACTTGCTCCAATCATTGGACTGCGGCCATGCTGAGTCACCGCCTTGAAAAACTTTTAGTCGAAAGAATCGACCCTAGTACATTTTTTAAAACCTGGTTCTTAATCCATCTGTCTTTTATGCTGAACCGCTAAGTTACAGAGACGTAAACAAACCAACACTGGTTGTCAACCAGTGGTGGGCGACAAACACAGACACAAAGAGACACACACACATACATATAGATACATATAATGGTCTTCTTTCAGTTTCTCTCCACTAAATCTACTCACAGGGCATTGGTTGGTTCGAGACAATAGTAGAAGGCACTTGCCGAAGAAGCCACGCAGTGGAATTGAAACTGGAACCATGTGGTTGGTTGGGAAGCAAACTTCTCACTACACAGCCACGCCTGTGCGTATATTTATTTCTTTATTGCCCACAGGGGCGAAACATAGAGGGGACAAACAAAGAGATTAAGCCGATTACATCGATCCCAGTGCGTAACTGGTACTTATTTAATTGACCCCAAAAGGATGAAAGGCAAAGTCGACCTCGGCGGAATTTGAACTCAGAACATAACGGCAGACGAAATACAGCTAAGCATTTCGCCCGACGTGCTAACGCTTCTGCCAGCTAGCCTGTGCGTATATTAACAAGGTTTTAAGGGTCGCAGACGGTAGCACCGTATTTTATAGCAACTCAACTAAACGACAACGTATTACAGACGAAAATGCGTCTCGTTATGTGGCTCAGTTCACTTAGCTGTTAGTAGGGACCGCAGGATAGCACAATTTATCCCTTTAAGCTATAGTCGTTTCACAGAATTTACGATTAATTATTTAATTTGTAGAGCAAAGTTTCAAACTGACGAAGATCGTACTGAAGCTCGAAACGGAAAGAAATTTAAGATATTCATGAACAGTGCACATTTCTACGCAAGTGTTTTCTTCGCCACCATTCAAAAACACAATTCTGCTTTCGTTTACCACAACAGGAATCTTCATCTAGTCAGGCTGAGGTCAATATGCGTTCCAGCGGTGACCATCCTTTAATTGTTTTTATCAAACCCAATATATCTAGAAATGCAATTATTCCTTTTTAAGACGACAGATTGTTATTTGTGTGAGAGAGTCAGCTGTTATTTCTAGAAAGTTGGACTACTTAGCAGAGACTTAGTTATTGACCCACTTAGAGCTTCCACGTCGAGGTTTTGTAGCTAGAGGAATAGAGTGAAGCCGCATGATTAGTGTATTCGTCTCTCATGAGTTCGATTCCTGGCGGCGCGTTGGATCTTTGAGGAAAACACGTTGTTCCAGTCCACTAAGCTAGCAAGAATGAGCTGTACCTGTAATTCAAAGGGGTCAGCCTTGTCACATTCTGTGTCACGCTGAATCTCCCTGAGAACTACGTTAAGGGTACGCGTGTCTGTAGAGGGCTCAGTCACTTGCACATTAATTCCACGAGCTGGCTGTGCCGTTGATCGGATCAGGTGAAACCCTCGTCATCGTGACCGACAGTGTCAGATTAATATAAACGTCTTTGCAAGAGATGAATACAATAAAACTCCAATCACTGACACCTTGCTCTGCTGGATGAGACGTTATCGAGTCGACCATTTTGTCCTGTTATTCATTTATCTACATTTTATTTATTATCCAATTTGCAAAGATAAATACAAGACTTTCAGCAAATACTTCTCGATTTCCGTGCAATTTTTTTAGATGTTTGGTCTGAAGGTCACCTGAGATTGATAATGTTAATGCTCTTCTTGAACGTTTGTATGTCAACACATGAGAGCATGGAGTGGAAACTCCAGAGGGCCGATCGATGTTCGGTGGATGAAGGACTTGCCGTAGGGATTACTGCAGTGGTTAACGATTTGGACACAATAAGGGAAAGCGAGAAGTGTACTGAGAACGGCTGAGCGGATGTTACATGAGCGGGACCGGATCCATTGAACAAAGGCCATTATTGTTGCAATAGAAAAGACAGAGAGAGGAGGCGGTAGCAGGGATGATTAGACATTCTGGAGACGGCAATATAAAGACATTGAAAATGACCAGATAATATGAATAGAATAAATGGGAAAATAAATAAAGGTGAGATTTTAACCTGACCAATTAACCCATTAAGTCCCACTGCCCTATAAATAGGACACGAAATGAGAACATTCAATAAGTTATATCACATTGGCTCCGTGTCCTATTTATAGGACACCAAGTATTTCCATTTCTACTTGAAGTAAAGGAGTTTTAATAATTATTTTTTTTCAATTTAACCTATTTTCAATTATCTGTAAAAAATTAAAAGTAATATTCAGAAATTTAAGTACTCTGAGACTTAATGGGTTAAGGTAATACCACAAAATTCTGTAATAATATTTAAAGAATTTCGCTGCTATTTATAATCCATGCCATTCTCTATCGAAAGTTCATTATTCATAAATTCTGCAAATGGTTTCAACTACAATTTGCTTGTTTGCAATATATAAAAATACTGTTTCTTAGTTATCAATTTCTATTTCTATTTTTATCTCATTTCCCTTATTAGAATACAAATGAATAGAAAATGAGGGAAAGTATTACTCTGACTTATATATTGTATTCTCACAGAAATCTCGTTATCTCTCGTGTGAAATCCTTTCTAATTTAACACAATCTTTTCGTCATGTTTATTTTTAAGAATCGTTTTGTTTTTCATACTTTACTTTTGTTTTGTAATTTTTACTTCTTTTTTTCTTTCATATAATTAAATTTTTCTATTCC
>NC_142929.1:191892440-191914940 GCF_046866305.1 Octopus bimaculoides | reverse complement strand
CGAAACGTTAATTGTTCAGAGACACTGTGGTTTTTAAAAAAATCAATGATATTCTCTGATGAGAATCTAAGCCATTCTATTGATGTCATGCAGCAACTCCATCCCACAGTTTCCTTCTTTTTAATTTATCTCCACTCGTTTTATGAAAGCAGTGATGAGAACTTCAATGACACTGTAGGGGTTTATATACAAGTTGTGATGATATACCTGAACAAAATGGCGGCTTCGATTCAACGCAAGATGAAATAAATAAAATGTTAAAAAATAAAGTGTCACGGGTTCGTTCCTTATTGTAAAATTCGTTGTCTTTTGAAGAAATAATAATCAGCAAAGCCAGCACAACGTGATTTAACCGAATTAGTTTCTTTTGAGAAGAAACTAAAATTTATTCTATTTTATTTTATTTCTCTATGTAATTATAGGAATGACAGTACATGATGTTGTCGGCGGCCACTTGGCGGAATCGTTTGAACGTCGGGTAAATTACTTTGCGGTAATCATTCCCGCTAGGTCATCTGCTCCTTCTGTTCAGATCTCGTTGCGGTCATCTTTGCCTTTCATTCTTTCGTGGTCGATAAATAAAGTACCAGTTCTGTCCCGATTCTTCTCTTTCTTAAAATCTCTTTTTCTCAATTTGTTTCCGTCTGTTTATTTTTCTGGATTATTTTAGCTGCGGATAGATCTAGGGAAGAATTGACTCGCCAAATCTAACAAGAGATGAGGGGGCAAAGCAAAATGCCTTTATCAAGCGTAATTAAAAACCTAATTAGTCTGCGATGACAAATAAGAAACACCAACGGCAAAACGAAATACAGGTACTTGTCGAAAATCTCTTGTCATATTTGTTCTGCCGGAAGTTACAAAGACTCCCTTGACACTCATTATCAGAAATACAGTCAAACGCTGTGCTGGCAGAAACGTTAGCACGCCGGGTGAAATGCTCAGCGGTATTTCGTCTACCGTTACTTTCTGAGTTCAAATTCCGCCGAGGTCGACTTTGCCTTTCATCCTTTCGGGGTCGATAAATTAAGTACCAGTTACGCACTGGGGTCGATATAATCGACTTAATCCGTTTGTCTGTCCTTGTTTGTCCCCTCTGTGTGTAGCCCCTTGTGGGCAGTAAAGAAATAGGTATTTCGTCTACCGTTACGTTCTGAGTTCAAATGCCGCCGAGGTCGACTTTGCCTTTCATCCTTTCAGGGTCAATTAAATAAGTACCAGTTACCCACTGGAGTCGATGTAATCGACTCAATCCCTTTGTCCTCGTTTGTCCCCTTGTGGGCAATAATGGAGTAAGAAATACAGTCAAACACTGGGCTGTCCCGTGGCTAGCCTATAATCACCGTCGCTATTGTTTATCAACGGCGATATCAAATGAAATATGGTAAGATACAATGGATTAGATTAAATATTTTACTCCGGAATTTCCAGTCTTGTGTTAATGTTAAAATACAATCCGGATACGCTCAAATATAAAGACATACCTGTGTGTGTGAGAGGGAGTGTTTGCGTATATACGTGTGTTTGAATGTACGTGTATGAATGCGTGTGTATGAGTGTAAACATGTACATATATTAACATCTACACACACATATGTCTATACATGTATATATGCATGCATGTATGTATGTATGTATGTACGTATGTATGTGTGCGTGTGTCTCTGTATAGATTTACATATATCTATGTAGATATGTCTATACATAAATGTTTGTTATATGTGAACACATACATACATACATACATACATACATCCATACATAGATACATGCATGCATCCATCCATCCATACATACATCCATACGTACGTACATCCATCCATCCATACATACATACATACACACGATTTTTATTGAAACAATTTACAGAGCAGAAAACATGAAGCGATGACATGAAGCGTTCACTCACCTGAGCACGTAGTTTACGCTGACAATGCAGTGTGGCCGAGAAGAGCGACTGTTGTGTACAATTGTGGCATAACTCTGCATCCATACCCAGCCGCCTCCTTTGGCTAAGAACCGGTAGTATTTTGTGGTCACCTGACCTTTCAGAAGAACTGAAGAAAGGGAAAGAAAAAGAAGAGCGGAATATAAATAATCAACATCGTCCCAAATTGATTAATGACTGAATATGGTGATTAATAAAGTATGAACGCCACACCTTCCCATTTACTCGTCTAAGAATAATATGCTTATATATATTTAGATTACCGGTTGAAATGCGAATTGAGAACATAAGTGCAGGAATGAAATTGACTTAGAAACTGCAAACCCAGGGCAAACATTTTTTAGAAACAGGTCGATGTTTTTAATCGTAATATCGTAAAACGAACGCAGGTATAATAATAATAATAATAATAATAATAATAATAATAATAATAATAATAATAATAATAATAATAATAATATTTAAAATATTTACCCTGTGTAGTATATAGTTATATAAATTGTACATATATAATATATATAGTAAATAATGACATAAATTATAATTTATAATATATACCAGGTGGTTCAATCAAGTTAGACATGTCCTGGGCCTGTACTGGACGAAATCTATCAAAGTTATCAAAGTTACATATATAATATATAAACTACATGTGAATAAAATAATACATTGTAAGTGAATATGTGTGAATGTGCATATATGTATGAATGTGTATATGTGTGAATATATGTATGAATGTGTATGTGTATCTGTGTGTGAGCATGCGCCCGAGTAAGTGTGTAATCGTGTAATATATATTTCTACCGTTTTGAGGTCTTTCTATATGTGAGTGTAGATAGGTCTTTGCAAGAAGAGAACTACGAGCAAAGACAGATTGACAGAGACATATCGTGGCGCTCCGTCGCTTACGACGACGAAGGTTCCAATTGATCCGATCAAGGGAGCAGACTGCTCGTGAAATTAACGTGCATGTGGTTGAGCACTCCACAGACACGTGTACTCCTTAACGTAATTCTCGGGGGAGATTCAGCGTGACACAGAGTGACAAGGCTGGCCCCTTTGAAATACAGGTACAACAGAAACAAGAAAGAAGAGTGAGAGAATGTTGTGGTGAAAGAATACAGCAGGGTTTGCCACCACCCCCCTGTCGGAGCCTCATGGAGCTTTAGGTGTTTTCGCTCAATAAACACTCACAACGCCCGGTCTGGGAATCGAAACCGTGATCCTACGACCGCGAGTCCGCTGTCCTAATCACTGAGCCATTGCGCCTCCACACAGAGACAAATAGATAGGTAAGTAAATAGATAGATAGATGGATGGATAGAGAGAGATAGTTAGATATAAATAGATAGAGAGAGAGAGAGAGAGAGAGAGAAAGAGAGAGGGGGAGACAGACAGACAATAAACGACGGTTGTTGAAAAGAAGCAGTGAATTATACGTTTGTGTAAGGGGGAGGGAAGTGGTGCTGTATATCTATTAAGGATATAAGGTTTTAGAGGTGTTTCTATGCGTCACCATAGAAACAGGTCCTAGAGAGGGATATAGATAGATTTAAGGTGGTAGTGCTTGAAAGGGCAGAAAGGGGACGATGATGGGCGGGCATAAATTGTATATTTGATCTAAGTACTTGTCTGATTTCTTTTTTGGGCCGAAGTGTCATATTTTGGGAACGGAAGACCGCGATAAGAGATTTTCGACGTTAGTATTGAGACGAGGGTTAACCATGGATTTAAAATTAACATCAAAGGAGGCAGTTTTTATTATTTTTGTGGGGAGGGGCGTGGGGGGAACCAGATGGCGTTTTCTCTGTAACTTCTTTTTTTTTTTGGTTGTTGATGTTTTTCTTTAAATAAACTAAAATATGAAAATTTTTTTATTATTTCCATGTTCTTTTCGGTTGTTATTGCTTGGTCCCAGTTCAAAGCTGATTAAGTAAAATTAGGATCGAAGGTATTCCAGTCATGACCATCAATGACGAGATTGTTTGCTGCATCCTTCATTTTGATTATTTTGAAATTAGCAGGTTGTCATAAGGATGTCAGGTTAGCAACACCGAATTACCTTCATACATATGTGTGTGTGTGTGTGTGCGTGTGTGTGTGTGTGTGTGTGTGAGTGTGTATATATCCGAATGTCTGTTTTTATGTTCAGTTATAACAAAAAAAAATTTACAGTAATCTGATGTGTTACTCTATACTTCTGTAGAGTACAAATTTATTATTCTTAAATGAAAGTATTATTGACAGTGACTTCGAAGGTTCAGTCACCTAAAGCATCGCCGGACTGTCCGAACAACATTCTTATATTTATATATATATATATATATATATATATATATATATATATATATATATATATATATATATATATATATATATATATATATATATATATATATATATATATATATATATATATTCATAAATATACAGGGATTAGCTTGAGTTGCTTCTCCAACATACTGAAAATTTAGAAATAGCAGTCAAAGTACTACTGATTCCAAACTACTGAACTACTCGGCAAAATTGTTAATTATTAATTCTATTACTAATTGACGATTCCTTGCCCTTATTTCTGTATATATATATATATGTACATATCTTCATTTGAACTTGTCACTTCCTGCAATATATACGAATATATACGCATATATATATATATATATATATATATATATATATATATATATATATATAGATAGATAGATAGATATAGATATAGATATAGATATATGCGCATGCATACATATATTTATGTATATATACATATATATATACTTTGTTTTTGTATTTGGTTCACAATATTCTTGATGTGAATTTGTGTATTGAAATAAATCTTGTCTTGGGAAGGTCATCACATTAATGATAACACATACACTGGTTCAATACTACTTCTTTTGGGTTAGATATTTAATCTAGTTGTAGATTAGAGATATTTAACCAAGTGACTAACAATAAAAAAACTGATAGTTAGCCAAAGCATATGTTATTATTAGTGGTGTATTCACCGTATCAAGACAAGCAAGATACATACATACATTCATACATACATAGACATGTGTGTGTGTGTGTGTCTGTGTGTGTGTGTGTGTGTAAGGTAGCAGTAGTAGTTACAGGAAAATGAGAAGAAAGACGAGTAGGTAGGGTAGTTTACATACGTGTATGGTGGGAGTATCTCATATGGAGAATATCACAGGCGTGTATGTAATGGTATAATGTCTTCTCGATCAGATCTTGCGGTTCATAACCCGTCAGTTGTGCAACCCTGAAATGGAAAATGGACACATGGAGAACATGGGGCAGTTGGAACAAATAATCATACGTAGACACAACTGTGTATACACATACAAATACACATTCATACATAAATACATCACACATAGACACATATATGCATTCGTATATATATATATATATATATATATATATATATATATATATATATATATATATATATATATATATATATATATATATATATAGACAGTTGAAAGATCTCTGTCACAACACGGGACCTTGAAGACTGCTAAAATGTAAGAAAGTATACTAGTCCTTTAATATTCAATATTTAATATTCAATATTTCATTTATTCAATAAGACATTCAATACTTCATTTCATTTTACTATGTATACTATATATTCTATATCCTACATTAATATTATAAGAATATAAATAAAACATAAAAAAAACAGAGTTGGAATTCTTTTTAATAATATATATATATATATATATATATATATATATATACATATATATATATATATATATATATATATATATATATATATATATATATATATATATATATATATATATATATATATATATATATGATATGTATATATATATATATACTTTGATACCTTGATAAGTTTCGGCCAGTATTGGCCTAGGATATGTCTAAGTTGATAGCACCACGTGCCAAAGTCATTCAAATCAGGAATCGGACAACATGGCCCACTCGAGGAGAGAGTTATTGTTTACGGAGACATATCCGGCTGTAGCAGGTTTATCCAGGATTTTTGAAGGAACTTGTCCAAAGACTTCTTGAACTTTATGGGGTCTGTCACTGTTTTAATGTGTTTTGGTGTAATGTTAAAGAGAGCGGGGCCAAATGAGGTGTAATAATAATAATAATAATAATAATAATAATAATAATAATAATAATAATAATAATAATATATATATATATATATATATGGATGTACTGAATTTTCAGGGTTGCCTGACGATCCTGTGCATCCACTGGTGAAACTCTGAGTAGCAAGTGACCTTCGTAAAGGTTAGCTGTCCTGCTAATGTGAATATCTCTTTGAAAATCAAAGAGGATAACTATGGATAACTGCTTCGAAGCTTCCATCATGTATATACAGATTGCAAGATCATATTTATACCAATAATAATTGGTGCCCTTAGTTTGATAATCCGGCTCAGCTTGGATTTCCAGAGAACCACCTAACATCTACATTACAAATACAATCTGTAAGTGGAAGAGTAAAAGTATACAAGACATTTCCCAAGTTTAAAATGTAAATTAGTTTTTGTTATCTACATTTAAATGATGGAGTTTTGTATCTTTGTTAGAAACCAGCGCCTTCTTCAGGGGAAGAATTCAGATAATGAAAAACTGCAGAGAACATACATGCATACATACATACATACATACATACATGCTTACATAAATACATACATACATACATACATACATACATACACACATTCACACGCACTCACACACACATGGACGTGTGGGTTTACAAACCATGGAAAGAGTACTCAATACGAAAGATAGAGCATCTGTTATTGAGTTATAGAAGCTTTAATTTATAAAGGTATATCATGTATTTTACTAATAATGTAGTTTTGACTGTACTCACCTGGCATCTAGAAATATTAGCTTCAAGTCTAAACTGGCTCTGAACATAAACATATTGTTAAACATTTTAATCTCTGTTACAGCGCTAGGTGGCAGTGAATGGCCGACAGCTACCAGACCGACATTTTGGTAGCATCCGTCGTATGGTGAAATATCCATTGTGTATTGCTTGATTTTCAAGTAGCCACTACAATGAATCACCTGTGGAAAAAACGAAAAGAAATAGCGACAGGTTAACATAGTAATTTCGCTAAAAGGAAAACAGGCTTTAACGGCCTTTCAAATTTGAGTTCAAATTATGCATGTCTTTGGTTCATCGAATAGTTTATGAGACGTCTTGGCGCAGCCGTTTTTACGCCGCTTATTTGGCGTCGCTGATTCGACGCCGACATATTTGACATTAGACATTGTAATGTTTCTCACATTCTCTACCCCGCCCCCTCTATATATATATGTATCTGTGTGTGTGTTTGTGTGTGTGCATGTATGTGTGTGTGCTTGTATGTGTGTGTGTGCGTGTGAGTAAGCGTGTGTGCGCGCGCGAGCATCTAGTTACATTTGTATATGTGTAATAATGTTTCTTTGCCTCTCTCTGACTAAATTTAGTATCTGTATCTGTACATTTCTGCGCACGCGTGCATGTCCGTGTGAGCCTCAAGTGCCAAAAAGTACGACCGTTGACACAAATTCAGCCACGACAAATCATTAGTGTCCGAAAAGCGGCGCCCAGTCGTCCTATTCTGCATGCAGTCGAGGGAAGATGTTTTTTTATTATAAAAAAATTACGGAAAATGTTTGTCATTATAGTTGCATATAAGTCGACAGAATCGTTAACATGCCGGACAAAATGCCTAGCAGTATTTCTTCCGGCTTCTTGCGTTCTGGGTTCAAATTCTGCCGGGTTCAATTTTGCATTTCATCTATTTGGGGACGATTAAATAAAGCATGTCAGACACTGGGGTTACTGTAATCAACTGGCCTCCACACCCACCCACTTCCCCAGCATTTCATGCCTTGCACGTAAAATAGAAAGAATTAGAGTTGCATACGCATGCGTATGTATTTTTGTTTGTGATTCCTTCAGTGTGTGTAAGCGTGTGTGTGCGTGACTGTGTGTGTGTGTGCGTGACTGTGAGTGTGCGTGCGTGTGAGCATGTGTGTGCGTGCGAGCGTGTGTGCGCGTGCGAGCGTGTGTGTGCGTGTGCGAGCGTGTGTGTGCGTGCGAGCGTGAGTGTGCGTGACTGTGTGTGTGTGTTTAAGTGAGTGTGCGTGTGTGTGTGGGTGCGTGAGTGTGTGTGTGTGTGTGTGCACTAGAGCGTGAAAGTGCGCAGAGGAGAGTGACAGAGCAGGCGTGTGTGAAATGCGTGAAGAAGGATTTCATTCCCATTTGTTTTTGTTTCTTTCCTTTTATGGCATTCTTCGAGAGAGGCACCGAGTCAACAATGCAAAAAAGAGCAGCAGAAGGGAAAGGAAGGAAGAAAGAAAGAAAGAAAGAAAGAATGAAAGAAAGAAAGAAAGAAAGAAAGAAAGAAAGAAAGCAAGGAAGAAAGAAAGAAAGGAAGGAAGAAAGAAAGAAAGAAAGAAAGGAAGAAAGAAAGAAAGAAAGAAAGAAAGAAAGAAAGGAAGGAAGAAAGAAAGAAAGGAAGGAAGAAAGAAAGTAAGAAAGTAAAAAAGAAAAGGGAAGAAGAAGGAAAAAGACTGAGGTGGCGGTAAAAGAAAATGAGAAGAAAATAAATGAAAAAAGAAGTGCAACAATAATAACAACATAACAAAAACAACAACAACAACAACAATAATAATAATAATAATAATGATAATAATAATGATGATAATAATAAGGACCATAATCCAGATTACCTTTAGGAGATGACTAAAAGCAAACTGAGGAGCTGATTTGTGTTAAGGAATTTTCGGGGTTTCCCCCCGGCCCCTAAAAACGCCAACATTGTAATGTCAATCAGTTTGTGGAGTGGAAAGTATTGCAATAAGTTTAATCAAACAGCCACAAGGTAGACTGCACTTGCTGGCGTAAATCATTTGACATTAGTCTGATGACCTATCGTGGTACCAAGATGCATTTCTTCTGTTGCACACCATCGTCGTCGTCGTCATCATCATCATCATCATCATTAGTAGCAGCAATAGCATGATATCTTCACCGTCACCACAATTAATGCTAAGGCGGTAAAATTCGAGCGATTGTCCTCACATTTTGTATATTGGGACTCTTATTTTAATTTCAGTTTTCTTTTTTTATCATGGGAAAAGGAGGCCAGAAGGTCAGGGTAGTCAGGATGTCAGGAGGTCAATGATGGTTTTACAAACAACTTAAATTGTTATTTACATAAACCTTTAATAACAATGTCTGGTGTATTAACAATAATCCTGTTTTTTCTCTCGTTCATAATGGAACCGTTCCAGAGTGTGTTCTGATCAAGGATGTTCCCTTAACCTGGAACATGCTTACAAACCTACATTGTCCAGCAGAAATTGACCAACCTAATTAAGCCAATTTACACCACTACATTCGACAAATATCCAGCGCTTATCTTCAGTGTTGATTTACCGTTTCCTTAGACAGTCCACGACACCAAATATTTTGATAATTCAATCGCTTTCATTTTTACGAGGATATGCATTGCACCACAGCCCGATCCGCTGCCGCCGCTGCTGCTGCTATGAAACAATGTAATTCACACTTAATCACCTTCATTCTGTCGACCAGAATGACAATAGTTTCCTGGATGTCCTTTCGTATTTTCTTAGACACATCTCAAAAACCTGGGCGACCATTGATTTACTTCTCTACTTTGTTGTATCTTTTACTTGTTTCACTCATTTCATTGCGGCCATGCTGGGGCACCACCTTGAAGACGTTTAGTCGAAAGAATCGGCTGCTGTACTTAATCTTTTAAAGTCTGGTACTTATTCAGTCAGTCTGTTATGCCGAAACGCTAGGTTGCAGGGACGTAGACACAACACTGGTTGTCAAACAGTTGTGGGTGACAAACACAGACACAACCACTCACACAAACGCACACACATACACACACACACACACACACACACACACACACATATATATATATATATATATATATATATATATATATATATATATATATATATATATATATATATATATGATATATATTTATGCAAGTATATATACACATATATACATGGGATCAAGGCAAAATGGGTGCCCAGAATTAGACAGGCTTGGAGGAGAAGGGTGTGGAAGCTTAAAGACCCTGCAAACGGACAGAGACTTAGAGACAAGTTACTTGAAGCATTTAACGAAATAGAAGGGGATATAGCATCATACAACGTGGAAGACAATTGGAGATTTCTGTGGGACAACCTGTTGAAAGCCACCGACCAGATTTGTGGGTGGTGTAAGGTCCCCTCCCGACCCAGAGTAACGTGGTGGTGGAACAAGGAGGTAGACAGGGCTATTAGACAAAAGAAACAGGCTTGGAAGGACTGGAAGAACGGTGGTAGCAGGGAATTGTACCAATGTGCCAGAAGGGAGGCTAGGCGACAGGTTTATTTAGCCAGAGGGGAAGCAGATAAGGAAAGATTTGCCAATGTTCTGCGCCGTGAGGACCAAAGACTCGAGGTATTTCGTGTTGCAAGACAGTGTAGGAGAGAGAATAGTGATGTTGTAGGAGAGAAATGTGTTCGCATGGATGATGGTACGCTTGCATTAAATGAGGATGCAAAGAAAGAGGTCTGGAGATGCCACTACGATAGATTGCTTAATAAAGAGAATGAATGGGAGAAAGAGAGCCTGCCGTATGTCGACCCAATAGAGGGACCAGCTATCCGAGTTGATAGTACCAGGGTAGATAAAGCAATTAAGAGTATGAAGACCGGGAAAGCCCCCGGCCCATCAGGAATCACTGCAGAGATGCTCAAAATATCTGGCAGTGTTGGCTATAGCCTAGTCACCCGTATTACGAACCAGGTGATACACGAAGGAGTCATACCCAATGACTGGTGTAGCAGCATCATAGTCAACTGCTACAAAGGTAAAGGTGACGCTTTAGATACAAATAATTACAGAGGCATCAAGCTGTTAGATCAGGTTATGAAAGTTACAGAGAGGGTCATAGCCCAACTAATTAGGGAGCGAATCAATTTAGATGAGATGCAGTTTGGGTTCGTGCCAGGTAAAAGCACTACTGATGCCTTATTTCTAGTGAGACAGTTGCAGGAGAAATACCTAGCTAAGGATAAACCTCTGTACCTTGCTTTCGTTGACATGGAGAAAGCCTTTGACAGTGTCCCCCGATCCCTTATCTGGTGGTCAATGAGGAAACTTGGGATAGAAGAATGGTTAGTGAGAGCTGTGCGAGCCATGTACAGAGATGCTGCCAGTAAGGTGAGGGTTGGAAATGAGTACAGCAATGAATTCCGGGTAGAGGTAGGGGTCCACCAAGGTTCCGTCCTCAGCCCCCTCTTATTTACCATAGTCCTCCAGGCAATCACAGAGGAGTTCAAGACAGGTTGCCCCTGGGAGCTCCTCTATGCTGATGACCTTGCCCTAATTGTGGAGTCACTATCAGAACTAGAGGAGAAGTTTCAGGTGTGGAAGCAAGGTCTAGAATTGAAGGGCCTTAGAGTCAACCTAGCTAAAACCAAAATCCTAATAAGTAGGAAGGTAGATAAAACACAAACCCCTTCAGGTAGATGGCCCTGCTCAGTATGTAGAAAAGGAGTAGGTAGTAACTCTATAAGATGTACCCGGTGCAAGCTATGGACACATAAGAGGTGCAGCAACATCAAAGGCAGGTTAACTAGCTAGTTAGTTTTTGTTTGTGGCAGATGTTCAGGTGCAATAAAGACTGTAAACAAACAGGAAACAACTTCTATCTCATTCCAGGGTGAAAAACTAGAGGTAGTCGATAGCTTCCGCTATCTGGGCGACCAAGTTAATAGTGGGGGTGGGTGCGCTGAAAGTGTAGCTACTAGAATAAGAATAGCCTGGGCAAAGTTTAGAGAGCTCTTACCCCTGCTGGCGACAAAGGGACTCTCACTCAGAGTAAAAGGCAGACTGTATGACGCATGCGTACGAACAACCATGCTACATGGCAGTGAAACATGGGCTGTAACTGCTGAGGACATACGTAAGCTCGCAAGGAATGAAGCCAGTATGCTCCGTTGGATGTGTAATGTCAATGTGAATACCCGTCAGAGTGTAAGTATCTTGAGAGAAAAGCTGAACATTAGAAGCATCAGTTGTGGCGTGCAAGAGAGACGATTGCGCTGGTATGGACATGTGGTGAGAATGGATGAGGATAGCTGCGTGAAAAAGTGCCACACCCTAACAGTTGAGGGAACCCGTGGAAGAGGTAGGCCCAGGAAGACCTGGGCTGAGGTGGTGAGGCAAGACCTTCGCACATTGGGCCTCACCGAGGCGATGACTACTGACCGAGACCTTTGGAAATGTGCTGTGCGTGAGAAGACCCGGCAAGCCAAGTAAGATCGTTGCCAGTGCCCCTGGACTGGTTCTTGTGCGGGTGGCACATGAGATGCACCATTTTGAGCGTGGCCGTTGCCAGTACCGCCTGACTGGCTCCCGTAGGATTTTCGAGCGAGATCGTTGCCAGTGCCCCTGGACTGGCTTGTGCGGGTGGCACATAAAAGACACCATTTCGAGAGTGGCCGTTTTCGTGCGGGTGACACGTAAAAGCACCCACTACACTCTCTGAGTGGTTGGCGTTAGGAAGGGCATCCAGCTGTAGAAACTCTGCCAAATCAGACTGGAGCCTGGTGTTGCCATCCGGTTTCACCAGTCCTCAGTCAAATCGTCCAACCCATGCTAGCATGGAAAGCGGACGTTAAACGATGATGATGATGATGATGATACATATATATATATATATATATATATATATATATATATTAATAATATACATATACACGTGCTTTTTACGTGCTTTTATATATATATCCACTCATAAGGTTCGTTTTTATAATTTCATTATTATATGTAACCCTCCACACTTTGCATGTCACCCTCATCCTTCGCCCTGTGGCAAATAAATTAAATCATTATTATTTTTGTTGTTGTTGTTGTTATTGTTGTTGTTGTTGATGTTGTTTTTAATATCATTATCGTCGTCTTCCTTAGCGACTACGACAGCAACTCTAGCATGAAAATCCATGGCGTGTGTGTTCAACAATACAAACTAAGCCCCTTGTAAACAGAATGAGGGAACCCATTTCACATTGGTTACGTCACTTTCGCTCATTAATATATTATGCATCGCGCATATTCTCACTTCCGCTTCTTTACTTCCGGCTGCTTCTCCAGTTTTTGCTTCTGTAAAAATGATCGTCGCAATACAAAGTTATTTCTCTTTTAACGTTGCGTAATTTACATTTTTGCATTGTGTGGTTTTTCCCTAAAATATCTTTGCTGTTCAATCTCCCAAACATCAACAAATCTCTTATTTTAATATATTTATTTTTTATTTTACTGCTAAAGAGGTCGACACATCAAACAATTAGAACATAAGGATTAGGACTTTGTTGATGAGCCGAGGGTTATATTGTCAGTCTTGGCATGTGCATGTGTGTATACCTATAATATACATACATACATACATACATATATATATATATATATATATATGTATATGTATATATATATATATATATATATATATATATATATATACAGGTATATATATATATAAATATATATAAATACATATATATATATATATATACATATATATATATATAATTTTTTTTTTTTTTTCTTTTCAAAGTTTCATGCTGATATCTTTATGTATATATATTATATATATATGTATATATATTCGCAATATATTCGCAATATAATAAAATTGAAATTATGGTGAAGTGGTATTAAGAAGAGCCAAAGCTTGTATGATAAGAACGTATATAACAGTAACAACAGCTATAGCAACAACAACAATAAATAAACTAATTTTCTACATTAAATTTATGGTAAAATATTTGAGACGTTTTTAACCCATTTTCTCTTCAGTTTTTCTTGCTGATCTCGTTCTTTTCAGTTTTGTTATGATTTTTAATTATCATCATCATCATCATCATCATCATAATCATTATTATTATTATTATTATTATTATTATTATTATTATTATTATTATTATTATTATTATTATTATCATCATCATCATTGTTGTTATTATTATTTTCAATATTGAAATTCTTCAAGCTGCCTATCCGACTACTCTTTGCAACATTCTTAGCATTCTACCACTCTTTTGTAATTTGATTGCATCTCCCACCACCCACCACCACCACCACCACACCGCCCAAGAAAACAACAATATGAACAAGATTAAATGAATGAGTGGAGGATGTCGACGACGACGACGATGATGATGATGATGAATGTAGCAATACTACTACTACTACTACTACTACTACTACTACTAATAATAATAATAATAATAATAATAATGATAATAATAATAATAATAAATATTAATAATGATTGTGGTAGTTGAAATAATAATAGAATTTTGTAATTAAATTGTTTCATAAAATAAGATAGAATACAACATACGCATACATATGTATGTATGTTTGTATGTATGTGTGTATGATTGTATATATTATATATAGTAAAATAACAAAAAGAAAAACCTACGTTATAACAAAATGAATTTTAAAGAACGCCATTGCATCAAAAGAAGATGAGGGCGAGGAATTTGAAAAAATAATTGGATAATAAAATTGTCAATTGAACACCATTTAGCCATATTGCTTTTGGCTTGGTGCCATCTCATTTGCATATCGTAGCTAAATGGTAATGTTGTTGTTGTTGCTGTTGTCGTTTTTAATAAACAATGAAACCAATAAGGGCCACGGCGAAACAATGGAGGAAACAAAACATATTCACTTTTCATTTACATCCACAGCTTAGATGCTCCATGGCTTCAGGTTTGGTCAGGCAGCGCGGCACCGCGAGCGAGTGCCTTCGACAATGGACGCAAAGTGATCAATGCCTTTGGAAGTGAATTTGGTCGACGGAGAACCTATAGCAAGCATACATACATACACTTACATACATACATACATACATGCATGTATACATACATACACACATACATACATCCATCATGCATGATGGCAATGATGGCTGTCCACCCATGACCAATTAAGGTCATCACTGATCATTGCCTATGCAAAATGCCAACAATCTCTGTGCATGATGTTATTTCACCAGCAATCGGCTTCATCCGGTTTCGCGCCCGCGGATTTCATGCTCATATATATTTATGATACGTCATCCCCGATCCCCGGGATGTGGGCAACTAATGCATTTAGCCATCTATTCTGAGGACGATGTACTTTGTTTGAGGAATGAAGTGACAGATGTATCATGGCTCATGTATATTGATGTGATGTTTATTTATCTACTTTAGAGACATATTATAAAGTTTACACCTAATTGCATCATGTGCGTTGTAATATCTGCAATTTGCAGGGTATGTTGAAACAGCTGTAAGAATAAGATTATTTCGTAAAATTATGTAATAATATAACAACTTATACAAATATAATTCATACATTCGTGGCTGTGTAGTAAGTAGCTTGCTTACCAACCAAATGGTTCTCCAAATTCAGTCCCACTTAGGGGTAGCTTAGGCAAGTGTCTTCTGCCATAGTCTCGTGCCAACCAAAACCTTCTTAGTGGATTTGGAAAACGGAAACTGAAAGAAGCTCGTGTGTGTGTGTGTGTGTGTGTGTGTGTGTTTGTGTGTCTGTGTTTGACCCCCCCCCCCAACATCGCTTGACAACCGATGCTGGTGTGTCTACGTCCCCGTAACTTCGCGGTTCGGCAAAAGATATATATATATATATATAGGTATCTATCTGTCTGTCTGTATGTATGTATGTCTGTCTGTATGTATGTGTGTATGCACGCACGTATGTATGTGTGTGCAGATTTGTATGTCTTCTTTTATGTATGTATTTTCATGCATATAGCTACATATCTAGACATGCTCATATATACTTAAATGATAAATTTATGCAAAGTTGTACAGATTTTTACAGTTCCAGTGATGGATTGGATCTGTAGTCTTCGAATCAACTTTCTTCTATCTGGTCTTCAGAAGCCTAATTTCTCAAGGGTGGTATTTAAACAGTGTGTTACATATCTCAGGGCCCCAATAATTACAGGTATAAACCTGAACTTGTAATCTGGATAGAGTAACTGCAGATTTCTCAATAGTTCAGCATGGGTGTTCTCTTTTTCACTGATCTTCACCTTTATGTTAACATCCTCTGGGCAGCTAATTTCCACAACTGCACACAGTTTCTCTTCTCTACCCCAAATCATTATCTCAGATCTGTTGTGTAAACATTCTATTGAGGTCTCCACTGGAACATTCCACCAGTATTCCTTTTTATTATGAATGGCCATGTATGTATGTATGTATGTATGTATGTATGTATGTATGTATGTGCATGTATGAACGTATTAATTTTCCTCAAAATGTTCTACAATTTTATGACGTTATGTTATGATCTGGCTACATACACAAGAACGGGCTTTGATTGTTGAACTGACGGTACCATTAGAAGGCAATATAGAGTTGATACATAAAAGGATGGCTCTAGAATTGGAAGGACTTAAGAATCATGTGGGGAGGAGAGGAGCAATGAACTGTGCTTTGAATAAAGGTCGGAAACTGTGGACTTATCGCTGAATCCAGTATGGCTCATTTGCTATGCATTTCACACATAGCGTTTCCTACTCTTCGTAATTTTACTCGGGAAGGCGTGTAACCTAGTGGTTTGGGTGCTGCATCCACGAACGAAAGATCAAGGTTTCAAATCGTGGTTTCGCTCGAAAGATCAAGTTTTCGCTCGAAAGATCGAGGTTTCGATGCCAGGAACGGTGGTGCGTTATGTTCTTCATTTCACGTCGCTCCAGTTCTCTCAGTTGTAAATGGATAACACTGGAGTGGTTTGGAGTCCCGTGCAGGGGGAATCTTATGATCTCGGACATTTAGACGCTATAGAAACCGGGTAACCAGCTCGGTGAATCCTAAGACTCGAAACACTAATGTCAACGGGATTGACATTTTACTACCACCATTCATTGTGTAGTTCTCTCTGTTTCTCTCTATTTCTC
The DNA here is from genome assembly GCF_046866305.1 of Octopus bimaculoides. Lineage (NCBI taxonomy): Eukaryota > Metazoa > Mollusca > Cephalopoda > Octopoda > Octopodidae > Octopus > Octopus bimaculoides. The sequence continues at coordinate 191,897,963 of NC_142929.1, read as the reverse complement.
CCCCTCTCTCTCTCTCTCTCTCTCTCTCTCTCTCTCTCTCTCTCTCTATCTCCCTCTCCTGTCAAGCTCTGTATTTGCCTCTACTACCACAAATGTAGACGTAGAAATACACACATTTATACAGAATCCCGTCCACACACGGACGCACAGGCGCACGCGCAGAATTATTTAACACACTCTCATGCATGCGCTCACATTCGCGTACTCTTTCCGGTTACTTTTCACCTTCCGTTCTGTCCCTCATTTTTCCCTTATCTGTCTCTTTCACCCCCATCTCTCTCTCTCTCTGTCTGTCTTTCTTTTTTGCTCTCTCACTCTCCCCCACTCTCCTCCCTCTTTTCTCCCTTACACATTTACATAGAAACATATATTGCATCTACAGAATCAAATACCTTTATGCAAGATCACGCACGTACACACACACACACGTACACACTCACACATACACACATATACACACAAACGCATACACGTTCACTCGCCCTTGTGAGCGCGCACGCACACACGTCCTCTGCTTCTGGTTTTCTTCCAACGTTAGTTCTCTGTCATTGATCTTCTTGTCTTGTTGCTGCTGCTGCTGCTACTATTACTACTACTACTACTACTACTACTACTACTACTACTACTACTACTACTTATATACATAGGAACACAAACTTATGCATTCTGCTCCCACTACTTTCTACATGTCATTTTCTCTGTTTCGCTCTCCTCCTCCTCCTCCTCCTCCTCCTCCTCCTCCTGTGTCTCCCTCTCTCTCCCTCCCACCTCTGTCTCTTTCTCTCTCTTTCTTTCTCTTTCTCTCTCTTTCTCTCTTCCTACCTCTGTCTCTTTCTCTCTCTCTCTCTCTCTCTTCCTATCTCTCTCTCTCTCTCTGCCTTCTCACCTCTGTCTCCTTCTCTGTCTCTTTCTCTCTCTCTCTCTCTCCCTTCCTCTCTCTCTCTCTCTGTTTCATCTTCTACACTCAGCCAATATTCCATTCCCTTAATTGACCACAACTTCATTATTTTGACATTTGTTATGGATCGTACGAATAGCAAAACAAGGTCATCGACCCCCTAATGTCTTTATAATGCATTCAATTACCATACTTCACACTAAACAATGGCAAGTAAAACACCTTACATGTAAACACAAAAAAACAAAGAAATAACAGCACAAAAGTAAAATTCACCAAACCACCACCACCACCACCACCACCACCACCACCACAATTACAATAGCAACAACAGCAACAATAACCCAAACATAATTTTAGAATGAAAGCAGTCGACAGCTTGTTCTGCCTTTCTTTGTTACCAAAACCACCTCGATTCCACAAAACCAATATTTCTATTCTATTTAACGCCCCAAAATATATTCGTGAAAAGAGACGCACTTTATGTACTCTCTCTCTCTCTCTCTCTCTCTCTCTCTCTCTCTCTCTCTCGCCCCTCCCCTCATATCTCTCACTCGGTCTAACTCTCACTTCATTCCCCTCTCACACATCTACTTCTTTCTCTCTCCCTCTCTTTCTCTCTGTTATCAGTCGTTCTAACTTCTTATTTATTTGGTCCTATCAGCTTCACAAATGCAAACACCACGTATACGTGTGTGTGTGTGTGTGTGTGTGTGTGTGTGTGTGTACGTGTACAGTCGAGCACAAAATAGATATATCCCTTAAATAAAAAATAAAACTTACTCAATTAAATACTTGTGTTGATGTATATCTATGCATGTGTGTATGTATGTGCGTGTATATATATATATATATATATATATATATATACGTTTATATACAAAAATGTATGTGTATGCATATATATGCATATGTATATGAATATATGTGTGTGTGTGTATGCATATATGCATATATGTATGTGTGTATTTAACGTACATGTATACACCCAACCGAGTTTAATTGAGTAAGCTATATTTTGTAAAATTATATGTAAAAACATGTAAATACATACGTCCCACAGATACACACGCACTCACAGGCGCGCGCGCACACACACATACACACGCACAAAGCGCACGTGCGTTGATTTAATATCTTTTTAATAAATAATTATATGCTTGTGAGTTATGCCATGACACAACTTTTTATTTTCATAAGATATACTTGTTTGTTTGTTTGTTAGTTGCTGCTGTTTTCATTTTATTGCATTGTCCGTGTTATTGTTGTTGTTTTTGTCACCGGAAAGGGCCGCCCGTTGCAACGAGGAGCCGATAACAACGAGACCAATTTCTGTGTAAGGTCTCTCAGCTTCAGGTTTTACTCACCACCTCGTCGCTCCACCCCGTCTCACCTCAACGAAACACCACTACCGTTCATGTCCGATCGTCGACGACGACGACATATTTCAATCATATAATTTAGTTTGTAGTGCGGAAAAAACACAACAATAAAAATAAGATAAAATAAAGACAATGAACGTTCCCGTTATAGACAAAGATCTTCCGCTAAACCATCATCGCGGAAGGGGATTAATGTTTGCCGATCAAACGTTCGGCATCTGATCTATAACAAACACCTGGTATCAAAGTGTACACTGAGCCTCATTGTAATTGTACTGCCCACCCCCACCATCCCCCACACGTACACACACACACACACACGCACATATACGCACATATCCACGTCCATACATATACACACATACACACCTACGCTCTTTGTTTACGTGCGGATGCATTCGTTTTCAAACACGACGCTCTTCAGACTTATAAAAACAGACAAATAGCATCGATCGAACTAACGAGAAACCCTCCACAACGTCGTCGCTGGATCTGCTAGAAATAACAATGAAATCTCATTCAAAGGTGTTGTCTTCTGTAAAGTCAGAGCACATAAAACAAAATCGTCCTTCATATACCTAAACAGGTGGGATGGCCATGGGGGAATGTCTATTTTGGCTGACCTGTTGTTATGTATCGGTAACAGAGAAATTTACCTCAAATAACACTTTATTGCTTTTATAAGAACGGATACATTGGGTAATGTAGCCCGAGATACACTATGTCGAGATACAAACATTGGCTAATGTAGTCCTAGATACACTACTCCGGATAGATACATTGGATGACGTAGTGCTTGATGCACCATGTTTGAAAAGGAAAGTAAGACATGAATGGCACAGCTAGAACGCCTTTTTGTTATAGATGTGCTTTGATCAAGACCTACCCATGGCTAAATATCAATAACATCAGCGTAATTTATAAATTTCTTGAGCAGAAAAAATGCCGAGGATTTATTTGAAAAACGAGGAAGCTGTGATATTCATCCCTTTCCCACAGAAATTAATTCCGTATGGAATGCAACAAGCAACTAGAAATTGAATCCGGGTTCTAAGTATGATCCTGACATGCTTGGAATTTTAACCGGGAGCTGGCAACATGTAATAATAATAATAATAATAATAATAATAATAACAAATTTGGTTGGTTGAAATGGTTTATTTTAAGGACTAAGGTCAAGAGAGGAGGGACAGCGCCCATAACACTTTTTCAGGACTTCTAAGAAATAGAGAAGAAAGTTATATCGAGATTAGAGAATAATACATCGACAGAGAGAATTTCTGTCAGACAGATCACGTGACGATCACGTGAAACCAGACGATGTATTAAGTCTACCTCTCAAGAACAACAGCGTTCTCGGTGAAGGGTTTCCACACAGTTTCCACATACCAACTTTCATTCACAATGCTTTCGTTGACCTGAACAATTGCCCGAGGTGTTTTGGAGTGAGACTGAATCAAAAACCACAGAAACCGTGATCAAGTGAAACAAAACCCTTACACACACACACACACATACACACACACACACGCGCGCGCGCGCGCACACACACATACATACATACATACACACATACATACATACATACATACATACATACATACATATTACATACATATTACATACATATTACATACATATTACATATGTAGCTGGAATATTTAGAAATCGAAGCCGGATCACTATCCGATGCAAAAAATACACCTCAAGAATCCGATCGCGATTAGCTAAAATATCGCCAACGTCATCAAAGAATCTGACCATCAGAGACTTCATGTGGAATGGGATCTAACAACAGTTTCATCGTTTCATCTCTGGCGCGCTTTTTCTGACCAACACCACAACGGCAGTCAGCAGACAGTTGCAGAACAGTGACCAAGCCAGAGCGCAATTACAAAAAAAAAAAAAACAGAAAGAGAAAAAACCGACAGCAACATACAATGACCAGCTAACATAAACAAAAAGAACGAGGACTCGCGACCGCGACTACCATGATAACTAGTCCAAGAGCTATGAACTCCGCTCCACCTCGGTGCTGGTGGTAACGACAACATTTTTGTTTACGATAAAAATAAGTATTTTTTATTACGTCCTGTGTAAACAAACATGAGTTTGTTTTTGAAGTGTTGAAATGTAGAACAAGTAGAAAGATAAAAAAATTTTCAGTACGTAAATAATGAACAGTATATATAAAGGATAAAATCCTTTTAAGGGCAGAAAGATTTGCCGGCAACTGACCAAGAGTCTCGAACTTACAACCGTCCAATGTTCGGTTGGAGTGCTCTACTCTTTAAGCCAAACTGCCGACCGGCAAATTCCTCTTTTATATATATTGTTCAGTATTTACGTGTTGAAAAAATATGCCCTTCTACTTGTTCTACAATACATTTCAACGCTGCGAAATAAAACTTATGTTTGTCTGGGTAGGTCTTGATTCAAGCACATCTATAACAAAAAGGCGTTCTAGCTGTGCCATTCATATCTTATTTTCCTTTGACGTAATCTGTTTGACATCTAACGTTTCTTGATGACCTCTAAAATTGCAGAAGAATTTGCCGGTCGGCAGTTTGGCTTAATGGGACGAGCACTCCAAGCGGATATTAAAGGGGTGTGAGTTCGATTCTCATGGCTGGTGCCGGCAAATTTTCCTGTTCTTAAAAGGATTTTATCTCTTATACTATTCAGTATTTACGTGTTGAAAAAAAGATATTTGTTTACTTGTTTTATTTATTTTATTATTCAAGATCTCAAACAGATTTCAGAGTTCTTTATCGTAGGACACACATATACATACCCATATAGAATATACAGCAAACAGTGCCCCCTGATGTCAGTACACACATTATGTAGATTACACTCAATACAATATATCAATATGAAAATAAATATTGCAGTCGATTGTGTATTGAAAATATGGAATGGAAATAAGATTACGTAAATGATGATGATGTTGATTATCCTTTCTACTCAGACCCGAAAATTTGGCGGTGGGGATAAGCCGATTACATCAACTCCAGGACTGAACTGGTGCTTATTTTATCGAACCCCCGAAAGAATGGAAGTCCAAGTTGACCTTGTCAGAATTTGAACTCAGAGCTTTAAGACAAACGAAATGTCACTGTTCATCTTGACTGTCGTGCTTAGGATTCTGCCGGCTCATTAGAATTAGTATCGTGAGCACGGCCTAAGCGAGGTGATCTGAAGCGGACCACTGAAAGCTTGACCATTGCTGCACAAGACCAG
>NC_142929.1:191872440-191877440 GCF_046866305.1 Octopus bimaculoides | reverse complement strand
TACATACATATATGTATGTGTATATATATATATATATATATATATATATATATATATATCGAACAACATGCCTAGGACATCTCAGTGTGTCTAGCAGGACATCTACTATTTATGGATGTGCATAATGCGACAGAAACTGCACAGAATGATGCAACAGTTAGATTCACAAAATCCCACCCATAAAAGAGGGTTGCAGGACGAGTCCAAACGATCGTCGAACTGAATATAGAATAGGCGAAATCTATGTTACGTTTTCTTTATCAATTAGTATTTATCTATTATCTGTCTATCTGTCTATAGCTCTCTGTGTGTGTGTGTGTGTGTGTGTTTGTGTGTGTGTGTGTGTGTGTGTGTGTGTGTGTATGTGTGTTTGTGTGTGCGTGTGTGTGTGCGTGTGTGTATGTGTGTGTGTACGTGTGTGCGTTTGCATTCATACATACACACTTAAATACATAAAACCCTCAAGGCTCTGACATCAACTGGAAACTTCCACAGAAATAGGGATGTCGTCAGGGTCTACCCAAGAAGAGATGTAAGAGGTTGGGGACCGAGACCAGTTCAGACAGCCTTCTTCGAATGTCGCATAGTGTTGGAACTGAGCTACTCGGGAAGCACTCTCTTCCTGATGACCTCCCATAGAACCCCAGAATTAGCTCGAATACTCCGGAAGGTGTTCGAAAAATAAGAGGTGTTACCTTAGTTCACTGGTAGTGAACCCCTGGCACCGTTGTACATCTCTAGCGTTAGAAGCTGTGCAAAGACAATGATAATAATATTACTTTTGTTTCTTTATTGCCTACAGGGGGCTAAACATAGAGAGGACAAACAAAAGCATTAAGTCGATTACATCGACTCCAGTGCGTAATTAGTACTTATTTAATCGACCCCGAAGGGATAAAAGGTAAAGTCGATATTGGTGGAATTTGAACTCAGAACATAACGGCAGACGAAATACCGTTAAGGATTTCGCCCGGTGGGCTAACGTTTCTGCCAGCTCACCGCTTTCATAATAGTAGTAATAATAATAATAAAGATAACAATAATAATAATAATAACAACAGCAACAACAACAACAACAACAACAGCTCTAGCAGCAAACGCAACACTATTGGCCAAGAGGGAAATATTTTCCTGAAGATCTCGTTTCAACTTGATATTTCGTAAAAAGCTTTTTTTCTACCCCAAAACCTTTCAGGTAGGAGTGACGCACAGGTGTTAATGTTGACGGCACAAGCGAACCAGGGTGCCGATTTACGAGCGGTATAGATCAAAGGGTGTGCTGTTGTGTGGACTTGGTGACCAGGAAATCTAACAGCAGTCTTGCAGGTGCCAATGGTGAAACACCTTACCTGGAATTAACTTAATGGTATTTCCCTCTTTTATTTCTCAGCAAACCAAAGTCGCAGTAGGGTGCATTTAACTGCTTCTTCAACGTCCACATCGACGCCATCGTCGGTGTCGTCGTCGTCGTCGTCATCGTCATCAATATGACCATCATCATCATCATCTTCATCATCTTCGTAGACGGCGTCATCATCGTCTAATTTTTTTTCTTTCTTTCTTTCTTACTATGTCGTGGCTACTGTTAATGGCTGATCAAGGATTGCACTCACGCTCACACACAGACACACACACACAGATACACGCACATATTATCGTGCACAATACAACCACATCAGCCACACGCACCCACATACAGAGAGAGAGAGAGAGAGAGAGAGAGAAAGAGAGAGATGCATATGGTGCAATACGCAGTAACAAACCTACACAAAACCACACACACACATGCTCATTAAAACACTCTAACACACATCACCAATTCTACAATGCAAAATGCAATTTATATATATGCACACACACACACACACACACACACATACACACAAACACATACAGACACACACACATTCTTTTATTCTTTTATTTGTTTCAGTCACTTTGACTGCGGTCATGCTAGAACGAACACCAGCTTTAGTCGAACGAATCGATCCCAGGACTTATTCTTTGTAAGCCTAGTACTTATTCTATCGGGCTTTGGTCGGCTTGAGGCTGCAGTGGAAGACATTCGCTCAAGCTTCCACGCAGTGAAACCGAACCTGGAACTATATCCTGCGCCTATATATGAGTATAGTTTAAACAAAATGATCTAAGACAAATAATAGATAGTGACCAACGCCATGCGTTTGAGCATCGTACACAAACACGCGTAGACATGCCTAAATATATATTTACATATACATGCGTAGGTATGTGTGGATTGATGTATATGTGTCTGTAGGTACATCTGTATGTATATGTGTGTACATACATCCACACACAGGCCCTATACAGCTGTGTGTCTATGTATACATGTCCTAACTAGTATGCATGTTGTCAGATGTGTGCACACACTCATACACAATCATGGCAAATGGCAAGGTTAATACTTCAATCATGTCTGTATCAAACCCCACATAGACCAAACATGTATGTGTGTGTATGTGTATGTGTTTGTGTGAGCGTATGTGTGTGTGTGTAAGTACATATATGTATACACTTGAAGTATAGAGAAATAGATATATATATACTCATATATATACATACATACTGATACATATATATATATATATATATATATATATATATATATATATATATATATATATATATATATATATGTATATATATATATATATATATATATATATATATATATATATATATATATGTATGTATATATATGTATATATGTGTGTGTGTGTGTGTGTGTGTGTGTGTGTGTGTGTGTGTGTGTGTGTGTGTGTTTATACATACATAAAACACTGAGTGCGTGCGGGAGCCAGGTAAACCTGTCTTCAAATGAACACCTGTCTGCTAATGCATTTTTTGCGCGTGGGCGTCTGTTTGCTGGGCAATTCATAAATTTTCGAACTGGCTGAGACTGCCTCCAACCACCCCCACACACCTACAAACCGGAATATATAGACACCACTTCTGTATTGCTTTCTTGCCTTCTGTCTCTAACTCACACCTCGCTACCAATCGTAGTCATACATATGTGTGTGTGTGCATGCGTGTGTGTGAGTGTGTGTGTGTGTGTGTGTGTGTATTTTGATAATACATAAAGGAAAAATAAAACTCAAAGATGACCAGCGCGCGCGCACGGCCACGTACACGTGATAGCACACACAGACACATATAAATATATCCGCATATATATGTAATGCTTCCTTTTTAAAATCACCCAATAGCTCCGATGGAGTTATAGGATGATTAGCAAGCACTCAGTTATAAGTGCATTGCATTTTATAGCGGAAACAGCTGCAGGCTACTGAAGTGCATGACCTCATTTCATATTCCCTTGCCATTTTAACTTCTTATTACCGCTCTGTACTCGACTGACGCTCTTTTCTCTAGCATATGAGTATTGAGTTCCTTCACCAACGGATTTGTATCGTTATTACCAAAGTGAAATAACAGTGTGTGTGTATATATATATATATATATATATATATATATATTTAATCGGCAAAAGAATGCACACCGGCTCAAGAGGCGAGTCATTCGTGACATTTGTTTGATAAGTGTCATGAACGAAACTCTCGGCTCATGAGACACTTTGTAAATTCTGGCATTTGAAAATACAGAATTACACACACACATACACACATGTATGAATGTATACCGATGTAAGGTATATACATACATACATACATACATACATACATACATACATACATAAAAACACGATATAAAGTGATACATTATTTGCACCATGTGGAAAATATTACAACAATATAATCCAAATGGTATCGGTATTATGTTTACAATTCACCCAAGACTAGGCTCCCGTGCAATGCGTCTCCTACAAAGGTCGAGATCACATCACATAAGAACATTGCGACACAATTTCTTCGCTGCAAATGGTCCTGCACTTTTCAATGTTACCCTAAAAGAAATTAAAGTAGAAAAAGACCCCACCTACATCTGGATACGTCTCACCCAACAACAACTCTCTGCTTGAGTGGTCCATAGTGTCCCGAAATAACTAATTAAAGGACTTTTCCAGGTGGTACTATTGAGTTAGTCATGGCCTGGGCCGATAATGGCTGAAACCAATCTAAGTTATCATATATATAATATGAGGCATTTAGTCGGTTGTCACAATAAAACTCAGAGTTTCGGATGTCGGGGCGGAATTCTGCTCCGGCATCTCGTCAGTTATTAAGACAAACAAAAATGCTATGAAAATGACCGTTAAATAAAGCGGTGTGCGTGCGCGCATGTGTATGAATGTACATGCGTGCATAAACGGATTCTATGAGCGTGGGTTTACCTTCTTCGAGTATTTTTACTTTCTCCCTATTCGGGTAATTTCCCTTTATTTAACAGTCATTCTCATAACTCTTTTGTTTGTCTTAATAACGGTCATCTTCATTGTAATTTCCCTTTGTTTAACGCTCATTTTCATAGCATTTTTGTTTCTCTTAATAACTGACGAGATGCTAGAGCAGAATTCCGCCCCGACATCCGAAACTCTGAGTTTTATTATGGCAATCGACTGTCACATATATTATAGATAAATTCCTCTATTCACATAATATCGAGGTCTCATACATTCTTTTGTTTGTTGTCATATTATTATTATTATTATTTATATATATATATATATATATATATATATATATATATATATATATATATATATATATATATAATATAATATAATATAGGATAAATTCTTTATAAGAATTTATCAAGTAGTCAGCGTGAAAAAAACCTCATAATGTAAAAAATAATGAAAAAAATTTCGTAATGAAAAAAATTCATCATTTTTTCATAAATATAAATAATTTTATATAAATGGCATTAACTGTGTAGTAATGCCTCACGCTTCGAGGGACTAAATAAGTAAAAAACTACCAAAAGATAAGCAACATATTTACTCGCTTTCAGTAAATATGTTGCTTATCTTTTGGTAGTTTTTGACTTATTTAGTCCCTCGAAGCGTGAGGCATTAC
>NC_142929.1:191864940-191867440 GCF_046866305.1 Octopus bimaculoides | reverse complement strand
AATGGAACCGAAGATAGATTAAGAAACGCAAATACGGCGCAGTAAACAAAGATTTCCTTTAGAATATGTGTTGTTTGTTTGTGTGTGTAGGTGTGTATGTGTGTGTGGTATTTGTTTGTATGTGTGTTTACAGTTTACTAAATGGATGTACCTACATGGGTATATATTTGTTTATATAGGTGTGTGCGTGTGTGTGTGTTTACATATGATGGTGTTTGTGAATGTGTGCGCATGTGCAGCAAGGTGTTTTGTGATGCTAAAAGACTGAATTGGTTGTAAATAATTATTTTAGATTCTCAGAAAATCGGTGAATGTTTCTTCCTGGAAGGTCATTGAGGGAGGTTCGTGGGACAAAGTAGATTTTCTCAAGATGAACAGATTTTGAGATTCAGTTTCATAATCGTTTATCTTTTATCTTTTAGTCAGGAAGGGGCCATGACCCTTTACAGGGCCTCCAAGTCTGGTGGAAGGAAGGAAGGAAGGAAGGAAGGAAGGAAGGAAGGAACGGAGGGCGGGAGGGAGGGAGGAAAGAGAAAGGAAAGCAGGAAGGGAGGAAGGAAGGAAGGAAGGAAGGAAGGGAGGGAGGGAGGGAGGAAGGGAGGGAGGAAGGGAGGAAGGGAGGGAGGGAGGGAGGGAGGGAGGGAGGGAGGGATGGAGGGCGTGAGGGGGAAGGATGGATGGAGGGAGGAAAGTGTTCTTAAACCGGAAACCTGACCCAAGTGCTTGTAACAGAGTAAAGTCCACTAAAAGCACCCGAAGTGCCACCTGGTGGTGTTTAATTGGATGGAGACGGCTTAACCTTATCAGACTTGGGCCCCTGTTTCTAGCTTTATCTTTCACCTGGGCTCCTGAGCAAAAACAAAGATAAATGGTTGCATACACAGCCCAAGGGTAACAATTATAGGCAAACTAATGGACAGAATCACAAAATCATTGAGGAGAACAATAATAGGCTTATCTCTCACCAACTGCATTCGTTCATCCGAATCGCTACTTTCCTCGTCCCTTTCACCAGTTTCATTGTCCAAATCACTCTCATTTGTCTGTGTAAGTGTGAACTCTTCGTCCCAAGAATAAACATCATCAATAATTCCCCCAACAGCAAAAAGTCAGGGCCTTGCATGTTTACAAGATGAAGGGCTGGGGTCATCACACACTTGTTTCATTGCAAAATCGTTTGTTTTTTTTCATTAGAAACAAAAGCAAACAACAGCTTTGATGGGAGACACCATTAATAAGAAACCACAAAACACACTTGGTTCCAAAGCTGCTGCAACGTGGATCAGTGGCCTGTCTTTCGGTATTCCATCTTCTTTTGCTGTGTGTGTTGTCCATTACCACTTTACTGGGAATCTGGTGGATATTCCGTTTATGCTATTTCCGATATACTGGGAACACAGCTCAATAGGATTAAGCTTCCCATCCAAGTCGAGGGTGAGAAGTTGTAAACTCAGAAAACAAACAACCGGAATGAATAAAGCGAGACATCTAATCCGGCATTCTTATCGTTCCACCAGTCCAATATTCTGTATTGGTTCTTCTTTTTGGAACCGGTGAAGATAAAAGACAAAAAGTCCTGTGTGGAATTTGAACTCAGAACTCCTGTGTGGAATTTGAATTTCAGAACAAATATACATTTGATATTTTAGGGTTTTGGTGCTTAGAAACAGAAGTAAAAAACATACGGATACTTCGTTAAAATGGCGAGTGGTGCAGAGCAATTTTGTAATAATGGGTTTATTCTCTCATCAACTAGATTCATACCAATTGTGGTTAACATAACAAAAATCTGTAAATGTATATGTATTGAATGTTTGTATACTACACGCTTATGACACAGCAACACTTTCTCCTTCAAAGAATTATGATAGGATACAATTTAGAGGCCAAATGATACTTTCTGAAATTAAAAAGCAGACTGTTCTGGCGTACAAAAAGACATTTGACTCTTCTGCCATAATAAAAATAATCCCTCTTCACTACGACAGACGACAAACCTCTTGAAAAAGTTGTACTTAGTCTTTACTGAAATAGTTACTACATCGATGGTGCAGTTCCATTCTTTAGTGTTCTAACAAATATTTTTCACAAAAACTGTCACACTTGCACTGAAATCCAGTGTTTGAATATTTTTAATCGATCGAGAGATGAACTTTCAAGCGTAAAAAGACAATCATACAACTAAGTTCCATAAAACTTCCCTGTTGGTTTTCATTTTACGAAGTGAAGTTGTTATAAAGTTATTCTCTGCTTTTGGTAAAACTTCTGCAAATATGCTTTCGTTCGGTGTCCTTGTATGTCACCACTGTCCTGTTTTTGGTCTCAACTTTCACCCTTCATAAATACCAAATTTTATTTTGGTATTTATGGGAGCATCTGTCTTCGAAGACTCGTATTGTCGTTCAATGCTCGAAATGAGGAATAGACAGACAGCCAACAACTGATGAAGGGTCGTTCTTTATGTTACTTGTTTTGTTTTCCATTTGTTTCTCCCGTTCTT
>NC_142929.1:191854940-191859940 GCF_046866305.1 Octopus bimaculoides | reverse complement strand
CACAAGAGAGCTAAGAAAAAGGGGAGATAACAAAGAAGTGGTAAACCCAAGACGAGAAGCTGCGTGTATGTGAGAGAATGCTGGTGATCTTAACGTATGTATGTGTGTCTGTAGGTGTGAAGGTGTGAAAATGTAGGGGGGGGGATTGGTCAGTGCTGGTGTGTGGGTGGTGGTGTGTTGGGAAGTGGTGTGCTGTGTGATATGGTGTAGCGTGGTGTGATGTGAGGGTGTTGGGAGGTGAGAGTTGGGAGGTGGGGAAGGCGAAGGCGGGGGAGGCAAGAGTCGGGAAAGCATAGGTGGAGTGTGATATATATATATATATGTATATATATATATATATATATATATATATATATATATATATATATATATATATATATATGTACACGACGGGCTTTTTCCAGTCTCCGTCTGCCAAATCCACTCACAAGGTTTTGGTTGGCCTGAGCGGAAGACACTTAGCCAAAGTGCTACGCTGTGAGACTGAACGCAGAACTATGTGGTTAGGAAGCAAGCATCTTCGCACTCAGCCACGCCAAGTGACACGCAGGAAATAAAGCTGTACTTCTGATTTATCTGAGCCTGCTTACTACTACAACTAACAACAACAACAACAATAATAATAATAATAATAATAATAATAATAATAATGTTTTCTTTATTGGCCACGAGGGCCGAACAAAACGAAAAGAGACAATGCAACACAAGGGACAAGTGGGGCTTAGCCCAAAACCTTGAGTATAAAATTGAAACAAGAATAATTAACAGTATAATTCTTCAAGATAGAAGAGATCCACCCAGGGTCAACCAAGGAACTCCACACTTTGGGCTACCCCAACCACCAGGAGCACTTCAGCATGTGTCTCTCTCCTTCTCAACACCTCTGCTGCCTTACAAGCATATGTTCAGAGTTGGCTCATTCACAAGGGCCATGCTCGTCACATTTACTCACCTTTCAACAAAAATACTGGGGAATGAGGAGAGGGGAAGTACTTCCATCTCCGCCCTTACTTTCCTTCGCAAGTGGGATTTGAAAAAGTCGATGAGGGCTTGGCCGAAGAGGAAAGTATCTATCTACAGTTCTTTCAACCTCGTACCACACTCTACTTCCTTCGTCATAGCCATCAGACAAAGGAAAGCCACCTTCCCTTCCCGGCCAAAAAAGCAATCTTCATGACGGACTCGGTTGATAACCAGATCCGTCCTACGCGCGTCAACAGCTATTCCACAAAGCTCCGCAAGTCAGCAATGCCCGGACGCTGGACGCGCGCATGCAGAACGGTTTTATAGCCCTGCGCACATCTCGGATATCTCGGACAGCACTTCCGTGTTTGTAGAACTCATCTGGAACCGGCAGAGCTTTCTGGTAGCACTGCCAGGTCAGGGATTTCTGGAAATTATCCATAGGACCCGGCTCGAAAGTCATCCAGTAAAGACCAGCTAATTGATCCCTCCCAACGCCCAGAGTATTCCCAAAGACGCTGTTGCTCTTTTTTGCCACGAATCCTCTACAGAACTCCAATGTGAAACTTCCACCAGCCGTATTGCCCGACTGGCGGAGGGTTGTGAGCGCTTGCCGACATTCCAGACTCCAAGCGTCCTTTCTCGGTCCACGCTTGATCCAGGTCTGTAACTCCATCAATGAAACGAACTGCAGAAAATCCTGTCTGGCAATCTGCTCTCTGCCCATTCTGGAGCGATAATAGCCACCCTGCCCGTTATCTCTCCCCAGCTTTGGTTCACTTGGAGGTCCGGACCAAACCAGACACCGAGCAATATAACCGGTCCTTTCGCTCAGTGCCCTACGATGTTGTCAATTGACATGGTCCTGCCTCTCCAGGTGCCGAACTGCAGGCCCACTGACTTGTCCTGATTAATCTCTGCCCCTGTCACCGCTTCGAATTCCCTTAAGGTAGTGCAAATCACCTCGATTTTCGAGCCGTACGACTCCATTGTGGTGACGTCGTCCACATAAGGCGATACGAACTTTCCCCATCCTAGTTCACGCAGGATGCCCCTCGAAATATTCAGCTTCCTTAGCAATGTCTCGAGAGCCAGCACGTACAGAAGTGGCGAGACTGTGCATCCTTGTCCTCTACAATCATATCACGCCTCATTGCTTCGTTAATACAATCATTCATTATAGAGAAATCCTATGAAATCCTGCGATCATTTTTCACCACTAGTTCCTATTCTAACTACATTTCTGTCAGCTTGAAAGCACACATTCGACTAACCCCGTCCCCCAAATTTCAGGCTTTGGGCCTTTATTAAAAATAATAATTATTATCATGAGAGCAGCACACTGGCAGAATCGTTAGCGAGTAATACAAAATGCTTCAGGGTTTACGTTCAAAGTTCTAATCGCGCCGAAGTCGACTTTGTCTTTCATTCATCCACCCGATGTGATCGAAGAATTAATCCCTCAAAATTTCAGGCCTTGTGTCCTGAAAATAGAAAGAATTTTATACACCCAAGGGACAATGAAAAAAAAAAGGAAAAGTGAAATTGACCTCGGAGGTGGTTTGAACTCAGGATGCCAAGTGCCCAGATTACCATAAGGTATTTTATCAGCGACTCGCCTGCTTCTGGTAAAGAACCCAGCCTGCTTTGTTCTACGGTATTTAAACAGAATAGCGAAATGCTAATTGCAGTTGATACGATGGTTCAAATGGTTCCATCGTTTCGTAGCAGGTTGCATGGGAAGCTTGACAACAGAAGGTGGTGGCGGCGGCGGCGTTTCTGGCGGTTGAGGCGTTGGTGGTGATGGTAGTAGTGGTTGTAGTGATAGTAGGAGTATAATAGTAGCAGTACGGGAGAGGGAACATGGTGATATGGGAGGAGGGGAGCGGAGGAGAAAAAACATTTTCAAAATTAAAAGTCAACAACTTGTCGAATTACTTGGAAGAGATAAACTTACAGTAAAATGCACCGAAACATCAGGGCAAGGTGTGTGGGCGTGGCAGGGGCAGGGGTAGGGAGTATAGAGCGAGAGGGGAAGGGACAGGAAGGAGACACAGATTGAAAGGGAGGGGGAAATGGTGTGAGAGTGTGTTTGCCTGTGTGAAGGAGAGAGTGAGAGAGAGAGAGAGAGAGAGAGAGTTAAGAGAAGAAAGAAAGGAAGAAAGGTGTTTGCTTGAGACAAAGAGGTGAAGGAAATTATGTACATAATTATATATACGCACACATACATACACTCACACACATACATATGTGTATATGTGTGTATATATATATGTGTGTGTGTGTGTGCGTGTGTGTAAGTATATACATACATATATGCATATATATATATAAATATATATATATATACATGTATATATATATATATATATATATATATACATATATATATATAATCGTAGATATATATACATATATATAAATATATATATATATATATATATATATATATATATATATATATATAATCGTAGATATATATACATATATATAAATATATATATATATATATATATATATATATATATATATATATATATACGCATACACACACACACACACACACACACACACACACACACACACACACACATATATATATATATATATATATATATATATATATACACATATACACACATATATATATATATACATACATATATATTATACACACATACGCACAGTCGGATAACAGAATTGTGAGAAAAGTGGCCGACCACTGGAAACATCGTTTAGCACCGAATTTGTAAACGGAGAGAGTATGGAGATCAAAAGGGGTGGGGCGGGGTCGTAGAGGAAAATGAAGAGGTTTCCTACTGTATGTCTTCAAATGCGAGACTATAAAAAATTGAGAAACACACACACACACACACATTCACGAGCACTTGTATATAATGGCAGAATACATTTATATCTGACTTATATATGATGTCTGATCAAAACGTACCAAGACTGCTGCCATAAAAACAATTCTACAACAACCATCAATTTTGACATTTAATCCCCTTCGAAGCTGTCCCCTCCTTCGAAGCAGTCCCCTCCTTCGAAGCTGTCCCCTCCTGAAGCCATACACTTTCTCCGGCGTCGTTTCCATTGATGGAAAGCATTCCTGGAACTCCTTCTCTTTGAGAGCGTGAGTGGCTGTCCCGTCGCATTCACTTGGATTTCCCTGACGTCCTGAAATCTTTTGGGGTTCTTCCACTGCGATGACTAAGCCATGGTTTTGAGGTCATAGCCATAGATCCACGATTCGTTACCTATTATGACCATTTTCAAAAGTTCTCGTCTTCCTCGACACAAGCAAGAAGATCCAGGACAACTGACCCCCGATCCCCTTTAGGAGATGACCACACTCTACACACTGTACTTCCGGGTATTGCTCTAAACAACGGAAGTGAGCGAGAAACGTTATAACTTAAGGCCCATGTGAGACAAAGTTCAAAGTGAACCTGTGCCGGGTGGCTTCACTCTGCAGAGTTTAGCTCCGTTACCATAGCTACAGTTCCGATACTTTTTGGTCAGACTTTGTACAAAAAAATGTTCCATCTTATGAGTTTTGTAATGAAATCGAAGGAGAAAATATGCCTAATGTGTCGTATCAATACGTGGATCCAAGTGTTTGTGTTAGTTAAATTAGCGAAAACTACCTGTGTGTGTGTTTGTATATATATATATATATATATATATATATATATATATATATATATATATATATATATATATATATATGTGTGTGTGTGTGTGTATGTATGTATTTATGTATATATATATATATATATATATATATATATATATATATATATATATATATATATATATATATATATATGTATGTATGTATGCATGTATGTATGCATGTATGTATGTATGTATGTATGTATGTATGTATGTATGTATGTATCAGACCAGCGACAAAAGAAAATTTCAAAAATGGTGTTAGAAATCTCACAAAATTTCAAAATTACTTTCCAATTTTGAAAATATTCGAAATTGTTTTTACGAATTTCGTTATTTAAAAAAAAGCTACGGCAAGA
>NC_142929.1:191834940-191849940 GCF_046866305.1 Octopus bimaculoides | reverse complement strand
TAAACTATAAGAAAAACCGAAAGAGTGTAGAGGAGGATAGTAAAATAGAAACAGACAGGCAGAGAGAGAGAGAGAGGGAGGGAGAGAGAGAGATACATAGAAACATACACACATACATACATGCATAGAGAGAGAAAGAGAGTAGGAGGAGGAAGAGAGAGAGAGAGAGAGAGAGAGAGAGAGAGAAAGAACGAAAGAAAGAAAGACAGAAACAAAGAAAGAAAGAAAGGAGAAAGAAATAAAGAAAGAGAGTGGGAGGGAGATAGATAGATAGAGAGAGAGAGAGAGTGAGAGAGAAAGTGACAGAGAGAGAGAGCCTGTGAGTGAGGCAGAGAAATAGTTAGATACGTAGGGAGATAGATACACAGAATGAGAGAGACAGAAACGGAGAGACAGAAAGATAGACAGTGGGAGACAGAGAGAGAGAGAGAGAGAGAGAGAGAGAGAGAGAGAGACAGAAAGATAGATAGATAGATAGGTAGAGGTGGGGACGGTGGAGGGAGGTGGTGGGAAAATCGATGAGCGTGGAAGAATGGGTCGTGTGCTAAGAGTTGCTAAGACCAAACAGAAATCTCATGAATAGGTAATCTGCATTCTAGTGGAAATCTCGGGCAGACGACCTTCATCCTATGCCTAGTCACGAATTTCACAATCCTGAGCCGAGACGATAAATGAACGAAATGACTTTTATAACCGCCATACCACACCCACGACCGAAACGCACCCCACCACTCCTTCCCAAAAAATATCGCCTCCATTATTGTTAGTATTGTTATTATTATTATTATTATTATTATTATTATCATCATTATTATTATTATTATTATTATTATTATTATTATTATTATTATTATTATTATTATTATTATCATTATTATTATTATTATTATTATTATCATTATTATTATTATTATTATTATTATCATTATTATTATTATTATTATTATTATTATTGTTATTATTATTATCATTATTATTATTATTATTATTATTATTATTATTATTATTATTATTATTATTATTATTATTATTATTATTATCATTATTATTATTATTATTGTTATTATTATTATTGTTATTATTATTATTATTATTATAATTATTATTATTATTATTATCATCATCATCATTATTATTATTATTATTGTTATTATTATTATTATTATTATTATTATTAGTTTTTATTATGATTATTACTGTTGTTGCTTTTGCTCTTGTTATTGCTATCATCATCATCATTATCATCATCATTATTATTAACAGTAATAATATTTTTAATATCATCACCAACATCAACAACACCATCACCGTCGTCGACGTCGTTGTCGTCATCATCATCATCATCATCATAATCAATATTACTATCATCATCAACAACAATATTGTTATCATTAACATTATTATTATTTATAGAGGTGGTGGTGGTGGTGAAGTTGTTGTTACACCGGACAAAATGTTTAGCGTCATTTCGTCCGTCTGCATGTTCTGAGTTCAAATCCCGCCGAAGTCGACTTTGCCTCTCACCCTTTCGGGGCCGATAAAACAAGTACCAGTTGAGTACTGGGGCCGATATAATCGACTAACCCCTTCTTCCAAGTTTCAGATTTTGTGCCTTTAGTACAAAGAATTATTACCACAAGTGGGGGACTGGAATGGTATTTTGGACGCGCAGAAGGATTGTGTGGGTTTTGTACGTAGAAGAAATGGGTGTAAAAGCCTGGAAAACCTGCTCCGAAACTTCCGGCTGTCTGACAGGTATCGACTGGATTTTTTTGTACCATCAGTACTAATAAGGCCGTCCTGCTGTTTGCACTTTTATGCCAGAAGATGAGGAAGAAATCAGGGGTAAAAGTATGCGAGTAGGAGTCGGAGAAGAACAGGCTTCTTGCTATATAGGTGCTACTCACTTTCTAGAAGACAAAACAATGTAGAAATAATTAAACGAGACTGGAAAGAGATAGGGGAGAGTAGGCGATGACTGACCGTCTACTCTCTCTCTCTCTCTCTCTCTCTCTCTCTCTCTCTCTCTCTCTCTCTCTCTCTTCCCATAGAAAACAAAAAACAAAGCCAGGTGTATGAACAACAAGCAAGTGTATTAGTTTGACGCTCGGGAAAATGAAAATATTTATATATATAAATTGAATACACAGCAATTTGCCCCAAAGACAAATCCAAGGGAGACAAACATCCAAAAGATGCCACCCAAGAGCAACATCCCTTGATTCATTGATTCATTGTTTTATTCACGTGAAATTGCGAAAACTCTCGCGAACTAAACGAGGTTGTGCTTTCCAAAATGGAGGCGAACAACTTTCTCCATGTGATCGGCTTGAAAAATTGCTAAGACACTAGGATATTTTCTTATTTTTCTTAACATGAAACAAATGGTAGCCTTGATTCACAAATAAAGAAATTCTATCCACCAATGCGGTGCTGAGCAATCGTTTTCATCGCTCGATATTTACGTATATATATATATATATATATATATATATATATATATATATATATATATATATATATATATATATATATATATATATATATATATACAGGGGGTGAACAAAATAATGGACACACCTGGCATCATAATTTTGAAATATCTATAAAGCCGTCAAAAGCTTGTTTATTTTTGTTTGTTTTTATTTATTATTAGTGTTGCTTAATATGTTTTGCTAAAATTGCTGTTTCTTTTCAAACATAATCAGAAAAAGGTAATTAAAATTCATTAAAATGACAGATCTATCAGACTTTCAAAGAGGTCAAATTGTTGGTGCTCGTATGGCAGGTGCTAGCGTAACGAAAACAGCGGAAATGTTAGGTGTATCAAGAAGTACTGTCTCGAGAGCTCAGTTTCCACAAAAAACTGTTCGCCCGGAGTTGCACAAAACGGGATTTCACGAGAGGGCTGCAATCAGAAAACCACTACTTTCAAAAACAAACGTTGCAAAGCATTTAGAGTGGAGTAAAAACCTTCATAATTGGTCCCTAGAGCAGTGGGAAAATGTTGTTTACTCGAACGAGTCATCCTATACCTTATTTTCGACCACCGGCCGAGTATACATGTAAAGACAGCCAAAAGAAGCATTTGACCCAGACTGCTTTCTTCTAACTTTTAAACATGGAGGCGGATCTGTGATGATCTGGGGAGGGGGGCTATATCTTGGAAATCTGTCAGCACGATGGTTTCTCTTCATGGCAGAATTAATATTCAAAACTATTTCAGCATTTCATCTGATCAAATTCACTTGCAGCCACCACATAGGAGGTATCAACCCCGTACAATATATGTGCGCGCGCGTGTGCATGTTTGTGTGTGTGTGCGCGTGAGTGTATTGTGTGTATGTGTGCATGTGAGTAGATATAGATTAGATATACAAAGAGAAAAACAGAAATAGAGTTTGATGAGTGCCAGGCACGTAATTATCGATCTTTTAATCATTTTGTAATTTCTACTAATCAATAACAACAACAACAAAAATATTAACATACATAGATTATATATATTATATATCTATGTGTGTATGTGTCTATGATAGATCGCTAGCCACTAAACCTTTTTCTATTTTCTTTGTGTTCCTTTCTGTTGAAGAGCGTAGGTTCAAAATGTAAAAGATTTTCTCACTTCCCGAGCGTTAAACTAATACATCTGTTCGTTGTTTACACACTCACCTTCGTCTTTTTTTTTTGTAAATTCTCACTATACATACATATATACATATATATATATATATATATATATATATATATATATATATATATATATATATATATATATATATATATATATATATATATATATATATATTCCGATATATAAATATACATACATATAATATATAGAAGTGTGTGTGTGCATATAAAATTGCGTCTAATTCAGTGTACGTATTAATATCTTTTACTAAAGATAATCTTAAATTCTGCAAATGATAACTACTAACGTACTTTATTAAGAATATTCCTTAATACTTACCCTCTCAAGACAGAATAGTTGGCTTTTATATAGAAATATTTGCTCAATGAGATATGCACGACGTGCAAAGTATTCTAGAAACAACTGTAGGAGACTTTATGCAAAACTTCTTAATCTCCATTTTACTCTAACAACACTGCAATTGTTTGAATTATAAATTACACGCCCCTAAAGTGATGTTTTTTGCTACTTCATTCTTTATTTCTAATACACACACGCACACGCACACATACATATATATACATATACATATATATATACATATATATATATATATATATATATATACATATATATATATATATATATATATATATATATATATATATATACATATATATATATATATATATATATATATATATATATGTACATAGATACATACATAGATATATATACACATATATGTACATTTATTTGATATATATATATATATATATATATATGGGAGAATATACAAAAAATAACAACAGACGAGGACAGGTGGTGTAAATAACAAAAGTATATATTAGTATGACGCTCGGGAATACGGAAAGTCTTTGACGTTTCGAGCTACGCTCTTCAACAGAAAGAATACGGAGACAAGGAGAAAAACACGGAGAAAAAAAATTGAATAGTGTTCAGTCAACGGTCAATCATAATATATATATATATATATATATATACAAAATTAAGAGGGATTTTTTAAATATGCTACACCATTGGTTTTAATTGATTAATATCAATTTCTATCCTCATTATTTAATTTATGTATGTATATATATATATATATATATATATATATATATATATATACATAAGTATATAGATAGATAGATAGATAGATAGATAGATAGATAGATAAATAGATAGATAGATAGATAGATAGATAGATAGATAGATAGATAGATAGATAGATAGATAGATAGATACAGAGAGAGAGAAAGACAAAAAGAGAGGGAGAGTAGAGATAGAGAGAAAGAGAGAGAAAAAAAGGTGTTGAAACTCAATAATGTGGCACTCAACACGCTTCGTAATAATTTGAAATTAGATTCACGTGACCGTAGTGCATTATTTCTCACTACTACAGCAACAACAACAACAACACACACACACACACACACACACACACACACACTCACACACACACACACACTCACACACACACACACACACACACACACACACACACACACACACACACACACACACACGCACACAGAAAGAGATTTCCTGAAAACACCCGTTTCAGTAAAACAACAGACCGTTTCTGTGTGTGATATACTCTTTTATACCATTCTTCAAATGTTGTCGATTTGCGAGCATTTAAACTAATCAATATTAGAAAATCTGATTGGGAAATTTTCAAAAACACATGAAGAGATCAATTTGAAAATCAAAATATTTTGTTCAGAAAGAATTAACAAAACGTTTGATAAAATGAAAAATGCATAAAATTTAGGAAAGGAAATGTCATAACATTATTTGCCTCCATATATTTCCACATTTATGGATCATAAAATTTCTATTATAAAAATGAATATAAAATGTTAATGCAGTTTATTATTGTTATTATTATTATTATTATTGTTATTATCATCATCATCATCATCATCATCATCATCATCATCATCATCATCATCATTATTATTATTATTATTATTATTATTATTATTATTATTATTATTATTATTATTATTATTATTATTATTATTATTGCTATTGAGCTGGCAGAGTCGTTAGCACGCCGGGCGAAATGGCTTAGCGGTATTTCGTCTGTCTTTACGTTCTGAGTTCAAATTTCGCCGAGGCCGACTCTACCTTTCCGTATCGATAAATTAAGTATCAGTTGCATACTGGGGCTTATGTAATCGACTTAAACCCTTCCAGCAAATTTGAGGCCTTGGACTTCCAGTAGAAAAGCTTATTATAAATACTATTATTATTATTATTATTATTATTGAGCCAGCAGAGTCGGTGGCATGCCGGGCAAAATGCTTAGCGGCATTTCGTCCTTCCTGACGCTCTGAGTTCAATTTCCACCAAGGCTGACTTTGCCTTTTCTACTTTTGGATCAATAAAATAAATACCAGCGGGACACTGGCGTCGACGTAATCGACTTACCCTCTCTTCTGAATTGCTGCCCTTGTAAGAAAATTTGAAATTATTATTATTATTAGTAGTAGTAGTAGTAGTAGTAATGTGAAGGCGCGTGGTTTAGTGGTTAGGGTATTCGGATCACGATCATAAGGTCGTGAGTTCAATTCCCGACTACGCGTTGTGTCTTTGAGCAAAACACTATTCCACGTTGCACCAGTCCACTCAGCTAGAAAAAATGAGTGGTACGTCTATTTCAAAGGGGTCAGCCTTGTCACACTTTGTGTTACTCTGTACTACATTAAAGGTACACGTGTCTGTGGAGTGCTCAGCCACTTGCACGTTAATTTCACGTATCAACTTTTACCCTCGTCGTCGTAACCGATGGAGTGCTCCTGGTAGTAGTAATAGTACTAGTAAAATGGAAAAGGTCATGGGAATGAAAATATAAAAGCCCCAACATTAATACAACAATTTAACAATTTTTTTTTAAAGCTCAACTGAAAATGCGTGATGAGCGCACAATTTTTGAGGAAAAATTACAGTGAAGTATATTCTTAAGACACCAAATTTTAGAGTAACAAACCTCGCATACAAAAGAACAATATGAATAAATAATTAAATGAAGGAGAATAAGAATGATAATAATATTAAGAAGAAGAAAAACCGATCGTAAGAAAGAAAGGAGAGACTAACAAAATGGCGGCGGTGTTGGTAGTGAAAAACAATAGGGAGTGGTATTGGAAAAGGGGAGATAAACTTCATCAGATTACGTTGTTGTCGGGATCAAGTCATTCTGTTAATCATACTAAGTGCTCATCAAGGTATTTAAATGTTGTGGATTAGGTCCATTTTTAATATTGATGCAACGAAGACCCAACAGCAGCGAGGGGTCAGGTCAGAAGTTTTGGAGGGCTACAAAATTTATCATGCTTTTCTTTATTATTATTATTATTATTATTATTATTATTATTATTATTATTATTATTATTATTATTGGAGAAAGGGGTGGAGTCGGGTTTGGGTATAGCAGAGAGTTTGTTTTTCTTCTCTCGACCCAAAACTCTTGCATTTCTCATGGAACGAAAATAAACAACAAAAAGAAAACAAGAACACCACTCCCCACCCCCTCCAAAAAAGAAGGCAAATAATTAAATAACTAGTAGTAGTAGTAGTAGTAGTAGTAGTAGTAGTAGTAGTAGTAGTAGTAATTGAATAATTCAATGAAACACAATAAAAGCCAAAGAAACAAAAAGCAAGCTGTTGTGACCATGCATACAAATGCACAGATATTGACGGTAAAGGCAAGAATTAACGTTAGTACACATACACTCACAAACATGCGCGCGCATACACGCACATCTGCGAACACGTATATATACATTAACAGATATATGTATTGTTATACATACAAATACATACATACATATATATATATGTGTGTGTGTGTGTGTGTGTGTGTGTGTGTATGCATACATATATATATGCATATATACGTATATACACAAATATATATATATATATACATACGTATTCACACACACACACACACACACATATATATATATATACATATACATGCAATGTGTGTGTGTGTGTGCGTGTATGCATGCATGTACGCATGTATTCATATGCAATATATATATTTTGCGTATACGATATCGCAATAACACGTTTGTACTAACGGAGATAGAGAGTAATGAAGAGTGGCGGGAAGCGGAATGGGCTGAAGAGAGAGAGAGGGGAGAGAGAGAGTGTGTGTGTGTGTGTGTGTGTGTGTGTGTGTGAGTGCGTTAGAGAGAGAGGGGGATGGCAAAGTGGAAGGAGGTGGAGGGAGGCAAGAACCGATGTATTGTAACATGTGTGCAATCTGTATGGATGCACCGATTTGTTAAGACATACATTTGGTGAGTTTACACCAATATGCATTGATTTCCCAATGTACATACATACATATACATACACACACACACACACACACACACACACACACACACACACACACACACACACACACATATATATATATATATATATATATATATATATATATATATGCATTTACACGAGCTTGTGTATATCTATATATGCATATATATATATATATATATATATATATATATATATATATATATATATATATATATATATATATATATATATATATATATATACATATATATATATGTTATATATCTATATATAAATATATATATATATGTATATACATATACATATATATATGCTTTTGCACGTACTTGTATATATCTATATATGCATATGTATATATATATATATATATATATATATATATATATATATATATATATATATATATATATATATATATATAGCATGTGTGTGTGCGTGTGTAGCTCTATATGTGTATGGGTGTGTATGCATGTACGCATAACAGCTGTGGATTTGTAAGAGCCTTACAAGCTTTACCGGCGTGTACATATGTTCACACACACTCACACACACACAGACACACACACACACACACACATTCACATGCACGCGCACACACTCACATGCACGCGCACACATGCATACACACGTACATGCCGTATATGTCTACATTCATTCAATCACTAAAGGCGAGCAACGTCATTTGTTTTATACAATAGAAAACTGATCCATAGATAACAACCCTTTGTCGTTACCGTAAAACAAAAGCAGTAACCACATACTTAGATCCTAACTATAATTTATACTACTACTACTACTACTACTACTACTACTACTACTACTACTTTTACTTGTCACTTGTTTCAGTGATTTGACTGGCGATATGCTGGAGCACCGCCTTGAAAAATTTCTATTTGAATGAATCGACTGCGTCAACTTGCGAAGGTCGCGGTTACTATTTCCTTTATTAAGCAAGAATATTATTGACAGTGAACTCGAAGTTTAGGCCAGTTAAGCCATCGTCGGACGTTGGCTTAGCTACTCTCCCTCTCTATCAATAATAGACTTGTTTTAGAATAATAAAGTTGTACTCGACAAGAGGATAGAGTAAGACATCAGATTAATGTAAAACTGTTTTTATTATAATAAAAACAGTTTATATATATGTATACACATATATCAACGTGGCACTCCGTCGGTTACGATGACGAAGGTTCCAGTTGATCCGATCAACGGAACAGCCTACTCGTGAAATTAACGTGAAAGTGGCTGAGCACTCCACAGACACGTGTACCCTTAACGTAGTTCTCGGGGAGATTCAGCGTGACACAGAATGTGACAAGTCTGGCCCTTTGAAATACAGGTACAACAGAAACAGGAAGAAAGAGTAAGAGAAAGTTGTGGTGAAAGAGTACAGCAGGGTTGGCCACCACACCCTGACGGAGCCTCGTAGAATTTTTTAGGTGCTTTCGCTCAATAAGCGCTCACGACGCCGGGTCTGGGAAACGAAACCACGATCCTACGACCCTGACTTTACTACCCTAACCACCGGGCCATTGCGCCTCCACCATATATATATATATATATACATATATGTATATATATATATATATATATATATATATATATATATATATATATATATATATATATATATATATATATATATATATATGTATATATATATATATATATATATATATATATATAAACATTATATATATAAACATAATTAAGGGATCAGCAAACATTTGCTTGGTAAAAAAATTATTAATTGTTGATTTATTAATAAATTAATAAATTGATAAACCTTTACCCTTTTAATTGTAATATATATATAAAGACAAGCATGTGAGGAGTTTTCAGGACATTTATAATGAAATAGTCTTACAGCTGTTTCTGGGATATTATAGATATCTCTTCATCAGAGACGGTATGCAATATATATATATATATATATATATATATATATATATATATATATATTGACCGCGAGCCACTAAAGCTTTTTTATTATTCTCTCTCTCTGTTAAACTAATACACCTGTTTGTTGTTTACACACCTGTCTTCGTCTTTTTTTTTTGTAAATTCCAACTATATATATATATATATATATATATATATTGTATAAACTACAATTCATTTGAGGACTCAGATGTATTTTCAACCCCCAGCTTCAGAAGCCAACTCTTCTATATATACACGTTGTTCACAAACACAGTTAGTTGGGCGGGAGCAACGGGAAACGAGGTGTTTTGCTCAGTAACACAACGCAAAACGGTCCTGGAAACGAAACCTCGACCTTGCGTGCAACACACCGAAAGCACTCGGCCAGGCGCCTAAATCTGATTCGGAGGAACTGAAAAGCGTTATGGCCATTGCCTTTTCTCTTTGGCTAAAAACAAACAATACTACAACAACAATAACAACGCATAAATCAGCGATACCCAAAAACGGTATAACAAACATTAAGTCTTTACGTATCGGACAGCAAAGGAGGAGACAAATTTATATTCAAACTGCAGCGAACGTTGTGGATTTTTGCCCGAGGGTAACCCTTTACCAACAATAATTATAACGGGCTTCTCATTATAAATAAGGAAACCAATTCTTGCTTATTTCATTACGTTAACAGTTCTAGCCCCCTTCAACATCTCCTACTTTCCTCCTCCTCCTTCACTGATTTTCAAAACTCATTCATGCATTCAACTAGCCAACCCACTTTTGTCACTTACTCATTCTTCACTACTCATTCATTCATACAGTCATGGCGGAGACAGGCTCTTCTCGCACTCAGCCACACTCAAACCACACTCGTTCCGAATCAACCTTTCAATTAGTCAGACGCCGCGCGCGCACACACCAGACGATGACAAACGCACGCACAAGTATGTAGATTTTCACACACACACACACACGCGCGCGCGGAAACGAACACACACGCACACGTACGCTTACACACACACATACATACAGATGATTACACTGACAAACACCTTCCCCTAATCCCAGGTTGAAGTTTTGCCATTCATGTTTCAAAACACTACCTCTTTCTCACTCACTTCCTTCATTTAATTCTCATAACTATCTATCTATCTATCAATTTCTCTCTCTCTCTCTCTCTCTCTCTCTCTCTCTCTCTCTCTCTCTCGCTCTCTCTCTCTATCTATCTATCTATCTATCTACATGTTGAGTGTGCTTGTCCCTCGACCATCGCTTGACAACCGCTGTCGGTCTGTTTATGTCCCCGTAACTCAGCAGTTTGACAAGTAACCGACAGAATAATTAGTAGGCTTACAAAGAATAAGTCCTGGGGTCTATTTGTTCATCTAAAAGCGGTGCTCCAACATGGCCGCAGTCAAATGACTGAAACCAGTAAAAGAATAAAAGGATAAAAGAATATATATATATATATATATATATATATATATATATATATATATATATATATATATATATATATATATATATATATGTATGTATATATATATATATATATATATATATATATATATATATATACACATATATATAAAGTAAAGGTTATTTGCCCACATTATGTGGCAGTCCTGGATGGGATGAATGTTACTGTTGTTTAGCCCCATGAAACACCGTCTCCAGCTGGCTATACGACGCAATATCTGTGGCCTTCTATTTTCGAACAGGGAGTTTAGCTCTCCCATCCAGCGCAAAAAACATCTGTGGACTAAATTCTGGGTTATTGCACTTTATCAACACAGAGTGTACATATATATATATATATATGAACATGGAATCCCTTGACGACAGTGTAAACTTCATTTGATTAAGTTACCTTTGGCCCGACGAGTAGTAGCCAGCGGATTACCCCTTGGTTGGGTAATTCCGAGGTTCTGTTCGCTATGAAACACATGTAGCCTGGATTTTTCTTCTCCATTCCCTACTTTGGAATTTTTATTAGCAGACGCAGCAACCGCAGCTGCTAATCATAAGCTATACAATAACCTTTTTCACTTTATCGAACTTCGATACGGGAAAAATTTACTACTTTCTACGACAATAAAATATTATTCCTGAAAGTTGTTTTTTATATACATTCTATGGACTGCTCGAAGCTTACTAACTTCCTACACCTTGATCTTTGGATCTTAATTTTACATATTACTCTGTGTGTGTGTGCGTGTATGTGTGTGTATGTGTAGTTATGTATTTATACATATATGTAGGTATGTATATATGTATATTTATATAATGTATATATCTAGGAATATACATGTGTGTGTGCACGCGCACATGCGCGTGTGTGTGTTTGTGTGTAACACAGTTTCCGTCCACCAATTTCATGCGCAAGGTATTAGTCTGTCCGCTACAAGAGTCGGTGCTTTAACCGAAGAAAACATTTGCCCCAGTTGGCGCGCAGTAAGACTGAAGCCACGATGTTCCGAAGCGAACTTCTTAAGGACACATTCGTGCCAGTGCCTATACTATATAGAATATGACGTACTTACTAAATTCGGTAACAGTATCATGTTTAAAATATAAGATCGGTTAATGTAGATGAGTCAGGGAAAAGAAAAGTAATCGATAGGCTATGAATAAGCGGAAGTGGAAACCTTATTCGTCGAATAATTTTATGTATCGGAAAATAAGCAAAACTAAAACTGGGACACGGACAAATTTTGAGAGTAATATCACAATTTGTAATACAAGGATAGGTGTAAAGTAAGGAGAGAGAAAAATTAAAACGAACGCTTGTAGTCTTTAGAAAATAATGTTACATCGTAATTGGTCGAAGAAAGAAACGAAATAAATCTGAAAGAAGCAAAGTTACTGTCAAAATGTTGGTAAGGTATTCTGAGATGATTAAAATACAAATGAGAGGATGGATATTTCAGAGTAGATAACATTTAACGGTACTTAGCGCTACTAAATCACAGACATTCCTGAAGAAGTACAAATGGGAACGAGAGAGCGTTTTCTTTTTTCTTTTTTTTCTTCTTCTTCTTGGTGGGAGATAACTAGTACCGCTAATTACAAACATAAATTAATCTAGTAAACAAATGTAACTAGAGATAACTACATATAATTGATTAGCTAAATTTGCTAGTAACTAAATTATTTGTATGTAAATATATACTCTTATAAACATATATGAACAGACATCTACACTCTTCACGCGTGTAGATCTGATAATGCAGAGAGAGACACAAATCTGTTTCTACAGGAATATTGACTGATAAACACTTATTTGAATAGACACGAACAAACGCTTGTTTAGGGCCGAGGAAACGGTTGTAAATCTATGAATATAAACTATTCTTACATTTACACGCGAACAAAAGGATTAATACATACATGTTATTCAGTAACCAAAATTAGAACAGCGATTTGACAAACATGGTAGAGTATCAACGAATGTATTTCTACAGAAAACAAATATTTTGTCATACACTAAATGGTGGTTCAGTTGTTAATTTCTATCACTGTTGCAAAAATTGAATTTTGTTGCTTTATCAATAAAATGCATTCATGTATAGTGGGAATTTACAAAAAAACAAAAGACGGAGACAAGCGTTGTAAGCAACAAACAGGTGTATTAGTTTAACGCTCGAGAAGTGAGAAAGTCTTTTACGTTTTGAGCCTGTGCTCATCAACAGAAAGGAACACAGAAATAAACAGGGAGAGAAAATAGGAAAAGGTTTCGTGGCTAGTGATCAATCACGGTCGACTATGTAAATTTATTTCATATATATATATATATATATATATGGCCGCAGCTCTGAGCTGAAACTATATAAAAGAAATATATATATATATATATATATATATATATATATATATATATATATATGAAGAAGCATTGGTAAAAGGAGACAAATATTATCTCCTGTTGTATATATATATGAAATAGAAAAAATATATATATACTTACATTTATATATATATTTCAATACGGAGCAAATAATTCAGGAGAACTTCTGTGAATTTTGCTTCTTTTTATTTTTCACTATAATTTACTACGTGGGAAAATTTTTTTACCGAATCTTTTCACTGTGTGTGTGTGTGTGTGTGTGTGTGTGTGTGTGTGTGTGTGTGTGTGTGTCTGTGTGTATGTTATAGCAACAATAATCTAAGTATATATGTATATATATATATATATATATATATATATATATATATACACATATATGCACATATATGTAGAAAATACAATTGTGGACATACATATTCATGTAGATATATGTACACTTTATATATATATATATACATCAGTTAGTATAAATATATATATATATATATATACATCAGCTAGTATAAATTCATTTTCATATGAACTTAAGTATTATGCTTTCAATATTAAAACAGGAGTTTATCAGAATAAAAGGCGCCATTATTCTCGGCTGGAGGAAGATTAAATATAACATTAAAATTCAGAATGATAGCCTTATCGCCATAAACATAAGAGTTAAATGTTAGAAAAGTAACATGGCGGGGTAGAATCTATAACTTATAGAATGAAGAAAAGGCAAGAAAACAAATGAATACAGATATTAGGACTCCTCTTCCAACCTTTTACAATCTATCGATCTTATTTGTATCTCCGATCCCAAGTTTTAAACAATACTGTTTAAATAATTTTAATTTTTATGTAAGCTTTTTTCTATATAAGATAGTTAACGCTGAATTTTACTTTGTTCAACTTTGAGATATATAACTAAAATGGAGGCAGCTTTAACATTTCTAAATTTCGATCTAAAAGCTTATCTTTTCAATTATGTTTTCATCTCTACTCCAAACTCTTAGCTCTCATACTTAGTTGCTTCTTTCCTTCCTTCTACAATATCATATCAGTGCAACAAATTCTTTCTCTGTAACTTAGATTTATAGTAATAAATATGTAGACTTGTAAAGTATTATATAAGTAAATTCATGTTTGACGCTAACCTCTTGATGTATTATTGGTGTCTTTAATTTGGTTGGAGATGCCATTGTTCCACCACATCAGTTTATAAACAAATGAGATTTCAGATTCAAAACAACCTCACTCACTTCCCTCTGAA
>NC_142929.1:191817440-191824940 GCF_046866305.1 Octopus bimaculoides | reverse complement strand
CACATTTCATATGCTGGCCACTGTTGAAATTTTTAAAAAATTTATTCTTAATTATCTGTATATATATATATATATATATATATATATATATATATATATATAAATATATATGTAGGTATGTTTATATATACATATATATGTTTATATATATATATATATATATATATATATATATATATATATATATATATATATATATATATATATATATATATATATATATATATATATATGTATATATACATATATATGCATATATATGTATGTATGCATGTATGTATGCATGTAGGTATGCATATATATGTATTTGTAATTATGTGTGTATTTATATGTATTTGTATGCATGGGTGAATGCATGGGTGTACGCATGCCTGAATGAATGTATCGCGTGAGCATGTCTACATGCGTGCGTTCTTTAACTTGTGTGTTCGTGCGCGTACGTATGTTTGTAGGAGTGTGTGTGTGTGAAAGAGAGACTGAGAGAGAGAGAGAGAGAGAGAGAGAGAGAGAGAGAGAGAGACTGAGAGAGAGATAGAGAGAGAGACTGAGAGAGAGACTGAGAGAGAGGGAGAAAGGGAGAGAGAGAGAGAGTCTGTAAGTGTCTAAACAAATGTTTTCAGTTGAGTTTCTGTTCGTTACCTGTAGGGGTTAATTGGATAATTATTTAATCATGTAATTATATTTTTAAGGTCGACTCAGCCATTCTCTAGCTTTGCTATTGTATCACAGTCAACAACCTCAGTAGCAATAAGGACAACAACAACAACAACAGAAATATCAACAGCAACACCACTACCACCACCACCACCACTACCACCACCATCACTATCACAAATAGTGACAACAACAACAATATAACAGCCATGATAGCAGAATCATTTTCTTTGACATTCTGTGCAGAGGGACGATTTATTTTTCGAAAAGTTTCCGATAATTTTTTTTTATTTTTCTTTATTTTAATTATATATATATATATTTTATTTATCTGCCAATTTACTATGAGGCGAAGAAAACCGCTTCCCCCCAGATTGGGGGATCTACAAGATTGGTGGAGGAAGAAAGGAAAGGAAAACAATTCAGTATGCCGTTCAAGGTGTTGATGGTGGTGTTGGTATTGGCGATATTTGTGGTGGTCGTAGTGGTTGTCGTAGTGGTTGCAATGGCTGTGGCGGTTGTGGTAATTGTGGTGGCTGCAGTGATAGTGGTTTGGTGGTGGTAGTTGCGGTGATAGTGTTGATGGTCGGTGTCGTGGGAGTCGTAGTGGTCTTTGTGCTTGTAGTGGAGAGTGATGTTGTTGTCGTTGCTGTTGTTGTTTAGTCTAAGATCAGCTATGACCGAGTAAAATTACTACTGCCAAGGACATTCTAGCCATGACCCTCACATTGTTCAAATTCAAACCGGAAATCTAGGTGAAATGTTAACAGCAGAGAAGTATCTGCTGCGTTAGGGGTACCCAAGAATCAAGTGACAATGTTAAATCTGACGACGGATTACAATCTACATAAAGCATACATACACACACACACACACACACATACATACATACATACATACATACATACATACATACATACATACATACATACATATATAAAGTATATCTATCTATATCTAGATATTCGCTCATATCAATCTTTGATATTCTCATCCAAGCTTGAATGGTACTGCTCAGGTGTCGAAACCATAATGATACCCGTGGGGCATCATGGCTTCCTGTTGAAACCTTTATCAAGAATTGTGAGAGCGGTACGTGAATTTGTAGCATCCTGAATTTCTTTCAAGGAAAGTTTCGATTGTTATTTCTAGTAAGTTGGATAGTTTTGTAGATTCCTGTGATAGCTGTGTAGACTCCTTGGTGCAGATTCCCGGTATATCTAAGAATGGTAATTCTTGCAATGATAATTCCAGGAATGGTAGTTCCTGGAATGGTGTCTCTATTTTTCCTGCAATGTTTACTGAAAATAAATAGTCATTACACAAAAGAAGGGATAAAAAAAAAAGATAAATACCTGCAACAAATGAGAACCCAGCTCCTTCTCTAAGGCGGTTTTAGGTGTTGACCTGTGACCCCACGCATCTCCAAGACCTAACAAGAAGACAAAACAAAATAGAAATAGAAAAAAACCAAAACAAGTACAAAAAAATAAATAATTTCAATCGATTTAATATGTAAATGAGGACGACAGATTAATCTCTTTATTGCCCGCAGGAGGCTAAACATAGAGGGGACAAACAAGGACTGACAAAGGGATTAAGTCGATTACATCGACTCCAGTGCGTAACTGTTACTTAATTTATCGACCCTGAAAGGATGAAAGGCAAAGTCGACCTCGGCGGAATTTGAACTCAGAACGTAAAGACAGACGAAATATTGCTAAGCATTTCGCCCGGCGTGCTAAAGTTTCTGCCAGTTCGCCACCCTATGAGGATAACAGATTGACGGAACAGTTGGAGCGGCGAACAAAATGAAATAATAACTTGTGATATTTATTTTGGGTACTTTACATTGAGCGTTCGCATTCCATCGAGGTCGATATTGAGTTTCCATTCCTCTGGGGGACAATAAACTAAAATATCAGGCCGAACTTGAGGACAATTCAATTGTTTTTATCCCAACTCCTCTCTTCCCTGCAATTTTGTGTTTTTGTAGTGACCTTAAAAATCAATATGCAAATGAATGTCCGGATTTTATGTGACCAGGAAGAATAGACCGGACTTGCAGGATTTAGTTATGTCCCTTTCCATTTTACGTTTATTCTTTAATCCTTTAACTTGTTTCAGTCATTTGACTGCGGTCATGCTGGAGCACCGCCTTTAATCGAAGAAATCGACCCCAGGACTTATTTTTTTATAAGCATAGTACTTATTTTAGCGGCGGTCTATTTTGCCGAATCACTAAGTTACGGAGCTGTAAACACCAAACCATCATCGGTTGTCAAGCGATGGTGGGGGGACAAACACAGACACACACACACACACACACATACACACATACACACATACACACACACAAACACACAAACACACATACACACATACACACACACAAACACACACACACAAACACACACACACAAATATACGACGGGCTTTTTTCAGTTTCCGTCTATCAAATCTACTCAGAAGGCTTTGGTCGGCCAGAGGCTATAGTAGAAGACACTTGCCCAAAGTGTCACGCAGTGGGACTGAACTCAGAACCGTGTGGTTGGAAAGCAAGCTAGGTTAACTCTACCTTTCGATAAAAATCGGTGTCACCATTAGTATATTCATCCCTACACACAATCAACTATATAACCCCTCCCACAAGCCTGTGGTCGCTTTGAGTCGGTGGCTGGTTGTTTCACTCGTACTGGGCACGTATCGACAAAGCTATTCCACCCACTGTCTCTTCAAGCAGTCTTTTCAGGGGTACCCAAGACTAAATTATTTAAACTCTCCTATCCTTTTGAAGGGGGTTAGGTGTGATTTGTTGCATACTAAGCTACTATTACTGCTATTTCTAGCGGTTGAAGAGACCACTTAGCGATTACATTCCTTTGTGGACAAATATTTTCGATTATTTTCGACTATTGAAATTTGGATCAAATCGTTCTGATTTCAAATATTATTGGAGGCAACTGCGCTGTTTATAATTCATATGAGTAAAAAATTATATTCGGTTGATGGTTGATCCGTCGAATTTTATGACTGTTGGTGTATAATCAATAAAATTAGATTGAATTAAATTGAAATAAAACTAATATAGTATGATATCAAACACATAAATACCCAACTTCATCTATTACATGAGTGATATCTCAGTATCAGAATATCGACCAGATCAACAGATGTTGTTCTACAATGCGCTTCCAATTCTGACCTAAATTGCTTAACTAAATCGTCTGTCCATGATCGTGGAGTGATATAAATCCTTTCCAGATTGACTTTCCCGTTCGCCACCCCTCATCATCATCCCCAAAATGGATCGAATAAATATCAGACAACCATGAGGTTCAATAAAACCGACCAAACCATCGATGCCCAGGCCACAGCTTCGCCCGAGCCGTTCACACTATCTCATGGTTTCTCTCTGTCGCGCATCCACGTTCTCATTTTTCTTTTCTTTTTTTTCCTTTCACCCTCCGCCTTTTCCCTTCTCCACCATAAATTTTGATCATCCTCGTCCCTGTCTCCTCCCACCCCTTCTATGTATAGAACTCCTCTCTTTACATCCCCTTCTTAACTATTTCACTTTTTATGAATCTTTAACAACAGCCCCATGCAATCCCCACATTATCTCATATCCTAGCTCCCTGTCTAATCAATCTAGTGATATATAGGTATATACACGCATCTATCTATCTATCTATCTATCTATCTATCTATCTATCTATATACACACACATCTACCTAAACAAAACCCAAATAAATAACTGTGTAGTAAATAAATGAACAAACAACGTAACGAATCCTCCTATCGGTGGTTTATAAAATTTAATCAATCGTTAAATTCAATCTACGTGTTTCGGGAAAGTTCTGGAATCGTTTTTTAGGGTCACAAAAATTTTACCACCGTCTCTCACGCACCATTAAACCTAGACACGAAACTACTACTACTACTACTACTACTAACAATAATGATAATAGTAATCCTTTCTCCTATAGGCACAACGCCTGGATTTTGTGGGTAGGGGGACAGTCGATCACATCAACCCCAGACCTCACCTCGTACTTAATATATCGATCCCTATAGGATGAACGGCAAAGTCATTCTCGGCGGAATTTGAACTCAGAACGTAAGGACAGACGAAATGCCACTAAGCGGTTTGTCCGGTGCACTAACGAGTCTGCCAATTCGCCACTTTGATAATAATGATGATAATAATAATAATAATAATAATAATAATAATAATAATAATAATAATAATAATAATAATAATAATAATAATAATAATAATAATAATAATAATTCTTTCAACTAAAGACACAAGGCCTGAAATTCTGGAGAAGAGGATTACTCGATTACATCGACCCCAGTGTTTCGCTGGTACTTAATTTATCGACCCAGACAAGACGAAAGGCAAAGTCGACCTCGGCGGAAGTTGAACAATAACAATAACAACAATCATTTTACTACTTCTGCTGCTACCCATCAACGTTGTAAACACCATTTCCGCGACACGCGCGGACTGATATAGATATATATATATATATATATATATATATATATATATATATATATATATATATATATATATATATATATATGGATATATGTATATGTATATGTATACGTATATATACATATATGTATATATATGACAGACTGACAGATAAATAGATACATGCATATATACATACGTACAATGAAATCCGTCGGAAGGATAACATCGAGGACAAAGAAATAAGAACCCACAGTATGGTAGAAGCCATAGCCACTCATGATAAAAAAAAAGTGTACTGGTGGAATGTCCTAGTGAAGACCTCAATAAAATGTAAGATTAACAGACCTGATATAATGATTTGAGATAGAGAAGAGAAACTGTGCACAGTTGTGGAAATTAGCTGCCCAGCAGATGTTAACATGATCAGTGAAAAAGAAAATACTTAAGCTGAACTATTGAGAAATGTATAGTTACTCTCTATTCAGATTACAAGTTTATGTTTATACATGTAATTATTGGGGCCCTGGGGTAAATAGCACAATGCCTAACCACAGTCTTGAGAAATTAGGCATCTCAAAACCAGAAAGGAGAAAGCTAATTCGAAGACTACAGATCCAATCCATCACTGGAACTGTAAAATCTGTAAAACTTTCCAGAAGTTTATCATTTCAATATATATGAGTATGTCTAAATATGCAACTATTTGCATGACAATACATACATGAAGCAAAACATACAAATCTGCACATATACATACATACATACATACATACATACATACATACATGCACAATTACATAATACATACTTACATTCATACATATATTCATATATACAAAATACCCTGTTGCTGTTTTTGAAATTCCAATAAAGGAACCTCGGATCTAGGTTAGAAACCGGTTCTTTCTTTATTAGCATATGTATGTATGTATGTATGTATGTATGTATGTATGCGTGTATGTTTGATTACAAATACAAACATACACTCACACATACAAATACATAGATACATGCATGCATATAAACACACACATGCACTGACGCAACCAGACAGGAATGTATTTATGGATGGATGAATGGATGGATGGATGAATGGATGGATGGATGAATGGATGGATGGATGGATGGATGGATGGACGGATGGGCGGAGGGAGGGATGAGTGTAGAGTGGACCCGGAAAAGAAACCTTATTTTCCCGAGATTATGCTAAATATTGCTGTGACCTGTTTAGTCGGTGAAGGCACCCCAGATCGTTTTGATGGAACCGACGGCGCCGTAGAAAGATTGATATGGAGAGTCTTCGGAATGGGTAGCCACAGAGTACCAAGATGCTGTTGTGGTTGTTGTTGTTGTCCTATTTATTAAGTTCCAATATGGTTGTCGTTACTGCTATTTAAGACAAGATAAATTGGTTGTAATTGAAAATCCCCCGGGTGAGATGAGGGTAGGAGGGAGATTGGGACGATAAGGTCATTAGCGATGTTATCTAACCTTTGACATGGCGTATTAGAAAGCACTGAGCCGAAACGGGGAGTCGTATTTAGCGTAGAAGATGGGGATGTAGAGATTTATATAGAATCATGCAGTGGAGTGTGGGTGGGGAGTGCGTGTGTTTATGTGTATGCATATACTTAAGTATGTGCGTATATATACATATATGTGTGTATGTATATATATATATATATTTATATTTATATATATACATGCACGCGCGCGCGTTTGTATGTGTGTATATAATATTTAAATATATATATATATTTATATATGTGTGTGTGCATGTGTGGTGTGTGTGTGTGTGTGTGTGTGTGTTCGAAATAGAATTTAGATGTTACCTCTGGAATTTATTGAGAAAAAAATGATTATCCTGGAAGATTAACATCCTCTGTGAATGTTTTACAAACTGGAATGGTAACGAGGATCTTCCAAGTAGGAAACACGTTGAGCGTTTGATAAAACAAATTGTTTTACATAGGGACGGGCATTGGCACCCGTGCTGACTTGCATATTTTTTGCAGAAAGGCTGAAGAAAGATTTCTTGGTCTTGAAGACAGGTGAAATAAACATCGGAGAAGCTTTGTCCCCCACAAAAACTGCTGGAATTACTCAGGGGTTTTGCAAGATCTTCTAAATCTATTGCAATGTTCGAAACACTTTTGCATGGTCAGTGGGTATCTCAGGGTCACAAGCGTTTCGCCCCTTAGTCTGTACGCTTCATGTGAGTGGGGCAGTGAGGACTGAGCTAGTCTTCCCCTACGGAAGGGTTCCACTTTCAGTCTCTTATCAACTATAATCATCTTGAGCTAATTTCAGCTGCCGTTCCTATTTCCTTGGTGGCTTTCCTTGGCTCTCTGGGTTC
>NC_142929.1:191802440-191812440 GCF_046866305.1 Octopus bimaculoides | reverse complement strand
GAAGAATCAATTATGCTTAATGTAGCGTTGTTTGAAATTTCCCTCTGTCATACTTATATAGTCCTTATGCTTTATCATTCGCTTGATTTTAGTAGCGGTGACATCAGCGTCATATTCCATTGCTTCTAGATTATACGTGTGTTTCATCAGATACGTGCTAGTGTTTCTGCATACGCAGCGTGCCTCATACGATGTAATCGGTTTTTGCGTTACAATATTTTTTTCTGTCATGTGTACAGCTGCAACTAATTTTATAGTTTCTATGGAAGAGCATCTTGCATTGGTGGAAAAGTGAGGTACAAATCATGTAATTTTATGAAGAATTTTGCTCGTGTGAAATGAGGTGTATTTTTAATTTTGAAACCCCTCTTTCCGAGAACCCTGTCGTAATAGGGGCGCCCGTATCGTACTTTTCTCAGCGGACGAAATGCCGCTAAGCAGTTTTTCCATGGTCCTAACGATTCTGCCAGTTCGCCACCGGTCAGAATATTGCAGGGACACGAGATCCAATATTCTGTGAGTGACGATATAACTCGGGTTCGTGTAAAACTCAATCGATGGCCTCGAAATTTAGTGTCAAGTGTTTATCTATAATATCGATTATCGATCACTTCACGAAGAAGAGCATATGTTATTCCCTGTGTAGATATTATTCTAAGATATTGCAGGAGAAGTGGAGAAAGTTTTGAGTGTCGTCGTCATTATGGTTCTGAGATAATTGTAGATACAGTGTATATTTAGAAGAAAGATGCGAAGGTCTCGTTTGGAACAGCTCCAAGTAAGAGACTTTAAAGATTGGAAGGAATCGATTAAATCGAACCCAGGGATTGATTGATACATGATCTATTGGTCTTGACTTTCTTTGATCGCAGAACATAAACGGACGAAAATAAATAGCGAAACGAAACTAAGGGCGATGTCTGTTATACTATCGCTGTAATGATGATGAGGAGGAGGAGGAGGAGATGGAGGAGGAGGAGGAGGAGGAGATGGAGGAGGAGGAGGAGGAGGAGATGGAGGAGGAGGAAGAGGAGGAGGAGGAGATGGAGGAGGAGGGGAAGAAGGGAGTAAGAGGAGGAAGAGGATAGGTAAAATAACGACGGAAGCAATGACCATCATCACCATCATCATCATCATCATCATCTTCTTCCTCGCCGTCGTCGTCGTCACCGTCTGCTACTTCGCTTCCCGATTACGCACATGCCCGGCGATGTTGTCATTCGATCCCGATGGTTCTGTTCATTGAGGAGGTATCGTGGTATTAAATGAAAATTGATCGTCCCTTAATTACACAGATGAATCGATGGAAGAACGACGGACGACGAGTCGAGAGCGATGGCTACGCAGACGGAACTTTCTGGAATTGATTGCGACATGGTTTGCAAACGTGGAATGGCTCCGAAACACATCCTCCCCACTCCTGTCCTCCTTCAACACTCGCGCTGTCCTGTTTTTACACCCTTCTCCCAATCTGTGCAGATATTTGTGCATCGGCTTTCCTTGCAAGTTATCTTTCATCTGTGTACAAAATGATTAACTTCAAACCGATAAGAGCAATCTAATAGTATAAAGATTATCCGCTTCAACGCCAGTTTTAGAAGGAGAGTTAATCCACAACCTAATAAATACCATCAGAGCACATGTCGTTACGTAAATATATCAAATAGCTTGTTAGGGGCTTATATTCAGCCATCTTCTTTGGAAAGGTGAGCT
The DNA here is from genome assembly GCF_046866305.1 of Octopus bimaculoides. Lineage (NCBI taxonomy): Eukaryota > Metazoa > Mollusca > Cephalopoda > Octopoda > Octopodidae > Octopus > Octopus bimaculoides. Next base: position 191,810,727 of record NC_142929.1, on the reverse strand, counting down.
ATATACAACCACATAGAGATGCATGCAGCTGGCTTTATACACTTTATACATACATGCATGCATGTATGTATGTATGTATGTATGTATGTATGTATGTATGTATACCTTTTATTTGTTTCAATCATTAGATTGCAGCCATTCTGAGGCACCAGAATCTTTAGTCGAGTGTATCGATCCGAGCAATTATTTTATTTTAAATTCTTGTACTTATTTTATTAGTCGTTTTTGTCGATCTGCTAAGTTTCAGTGACGTAAACACACCGACACCGGTTGTCAAACGGTGGTGGGCGATAAATACAAACACGAATATACACGAGTGCACACACACACACAAAGAAGCTGTTTAGGAACCGCTAACAACACCACCACCACCACCGCCGCCGCCGCCGCAACCACCTGCTCTAACTTCTAGAAATGCATTCCTCTCCCTACCACTCTTTCTCCCTCTCTTTCCCTATTACCCTTCTCCCTCTCTATCGCTCCTTTTTGTTCTCTCTTTCTTCCTCTCTCCGCTTCTTGTAAGAAACTCAGTCAAATTCAACAACGACTAAGTTTGGTGGAATGTTTGTTTGTCTACATTCAACTGTTTTGTCAGGTGCTGTGCCTCCCCTCCCCCTCTCCGTGTCTGTGTCCTTATATATGCGTCAGTATATTCGTGTGTGCGTGTGTGGGTGTGCGTGCGTGTGTTGGCGCGCGTGCATCTGTGTGTGTGTATATGTAAACATTTATACATACATTAATATATGTATATATATACATATATGCATATATACATATATATACATATATACATATATACACATATATATATACACATATACATATACATATATATATATACGCACATATATATACATATATACACACACATATATATATACATATATGTATAAGTATATATAATTATATATAACCATTATATAATTGTACATGCTTGTATGTGTGTGTGTGTGTATGTGTGTGTGTGTGTGTGTGTGTGTGTGCGTGTGTGTGTGTGTGTATGCTGTTTTCTCGCACCTATAGCCATATACAAAAAAATAAAATTATAGTAAAAATAAATAGAATAAAATTGAAATTACAAAAAAAATTAAATAAAATATAAGAATAAATAAAACTGACTAAAAATTAAAATAAATTTAAAATTAAATTGTAGTTGAATTAAATAGAAAAATCGGGACACCAATAGAAAGAACAAATATATAAATAAATATATATAAATAAATAATGTAAATTCACAAAACACTACAAATACGCTAATTAACGACTAATAGAAGGCGGCGAGCTGGCAGAGAGGTTAGCTCGCCGGGCGAAACGCCTATCGCTATTTCGTCTGTCTTTGTGTTCTGAGTTCAAATTCCGCCGAGGTCGACTTTGCCTTTCGTCCTTTCGGGGTCGATAAATTACCAACCAGTTGCGTACTGGGGTCGATCTAGTCGACTGGCCTCCTTCTCCAAAATTTCGGGCCTTATGCATAGAGTAGAAAGGAATAAATGAATAATTAACATAAAATAATTAAATTCTACCAGCTGAACTTTTCAGCCTAGAATATCCTTTGCGTATGTTGTATAAGAGTTGTTATCTCATTTTTGCACAATCACAAATTAGTTCGTTATCTGATACACACGCACACACGCATATGGATGTGTGTAGGCTTGTGGTTTTCTGCGGGATTGGTATTTTCTCAAAGGCAATTTTTAAATGGAAACTAAATCGTTTTAATCGAGAAATGGAAGATAAAAAAAATTTAAAAAGACAACGAAAAAATGAAGCTGATATCAGTTTACAAAGATAATAGAGTAAAAAACAATATCAAACAACTTGATCTTTATCTATCTACGTATTCACACACACACACACACACACACACACACACACCCACAAATACGTATATATACGTATGTATATACATCGAGTTTCTGTATCTATAAATATATATATATAGAATGCATGTGTGTGTGTGTGTTTATTCGTGCAGCCATTTTATTTACACTGGTTCTTAAAGTCTCGAAATGTTTCACAGAGAAGTGTTTGATGTCAACCTATTTCTCCCTGGCAGAGATACACGTATACTCACACACTCACACACACATGCACACACATCCACACTCACACACATCCACACACATATATATATGCATATATATATATATATATATATATATATATATATATATATATATATATATATATATATATATATATGTGTGTGTGTGTGTGTGTGTGTGTTTCTTTGTTTGTTCCCTCCACCACCACCACCACCACACCACCACTGCTTGACAATTCGTGTTGGTATTTATATTCTCGTGACGTAGCAGTTCAGCAAAAGAGTCCGATAGAATAATCAGCAAGCTTAAAATAACAAATACCGGGGTCGATTCATTCGACCAGAAATTCTTCAAGACGGTGCCCCAGCATGGCCGCAGTCAAAGTAAAAGATGAAAAAAAAAATAAAAAGATCTTCTAAATTAATTGGCCTCATATCTGTGAGGTTGTTTTTGTATACTCTGTTTAATGTTATCAGTCGCTTATCGTTATCCAAATGGCAATCATGTGTTTCATGGATCGATACCACTGGACGGTGCTTTCATCAAGTGTCGTTAAGAAGAGCCTTGGGGTTACTTGTGCGTTGGGAGTGAAATTGGGTTCGATGAAACTGTGTAGAAGCACTTGGAATGGCGCGTATTTGCTCTTGGAATGGTAGATTCTGGCAATTAATCCTCTTCAACAAAGCCCAAGTATGGCCCACGATGGATTACTGCATCACAATGCAGTTCTGTACAACATCTGGGAAGCTGCTGCTTCAGCTACACATACCAGTCTGCATCTTAAAATAATAAAAATGGCCATCCAACCTGATTGAAAGGAAGGCGCTCACAAACATCGACTTGTTGTCTCATCTTTTGGGCGAAGGGCAAAGGAGTCAACTCTGAGAGGAAATCGGACCGAGAGAGAACTGCACGAGGGAGTCCATTGACCAAATTCATTTCGTCTTTCGAACTTGGAAGACGAATGCACAATGTCGTGACTGAGCTCCGCCGTTTGTTCCTCAGCCGTGAGAACGGCAACATTCATTTATTCATTCTGTGATAAACAGTGAGGCGAATGTCTTGTCTAAGCAGAAAACCGGTGGTTGCTGTTTCATCTTCACTCGACACTCCACCACCACCACCACCACCACCACCATCCTCTATAAGCCCTACAAAACTTTTATGGAGCTCTGTCCTTCCGTACTGACTGAACTATAAACAAAATATCTGGCATTTTGCTACTCCTATATCGATTTGAAATTTTAACACAAAACCATTATTTACGGGAGAAGGCTAAGTCGGTTACACGGACCCCGGTGCTCAGCGGGGAATTATTTCATTGACCACGAAAGAATGATAGTCAACGTCCACCTCGTCTGAATTTGAACTCAGAACGTAAAGACGGACGAAACGCCGCTAAGCATCTCATCCAGCATGTTCCCTATTCTGCCGGCTCGTCGCCTTATCCGCTGCCATAATATTGCCATATATTTTTTCTACGTTGACAATTGCTCATTCAAGATTTAAAAAACCGAAAATATTTCAGGAACTCCTTGATTCATGTCTCCAGAATGTGGTCTTTCATAAACCTTATCAATTATTTTTGTCATTTCATACGTCCACAGAGCAGTATCATATCTGGAATGCAATCACACACACTCACACATATATTATAAATGTTTACATACACACCTCCTTTAAACATTTATACACAGTCACACTTATTTATAAGCAGGATTGTTCAACATAAAATATTGTCTATAGTTTTATTGCATATTATAGGAAACTATGCTCGTGTGTGTGTATGTGTGTGTGTGTGTGTGTGTGTGTGTGTGTGTGTGTGTGTGTGTGTGTGTGTGTGTGTGTGTGTATGTGTGTCTAATATTGTATACATTTGGGGATGGATGAGTGAGTGGGTGTATATAGATAAGTAAATAGTGGATAGCATTAGAGTTACTGCTGAGCATGGAATGGTGTAGAATCAGAATTTGCAACTGTTTTATGTGCCATGTTTGATTATATATATATATATATATATATCTATATATATATATATATATATATATATATATATATATATATATATATATATATATATATATATATAAATATATATATATATATATAAACCAACCAACCTATTACAGTCTGTTAAAGTCTGTCATACCGGCCATGATGAAATACCTCAAGGTATAGAAAATACGTATTCGCCTTTATATATTTAATCCTTTATATTGAACACTCAATATTTCATCTATTCAATAAGACATATTCCAGATATTCAATAAGACATTCAATACTTTATTTCATTGTACCATCCATTTTTATTTTATATTATATATTGTATATTTATTATATATTGTATATTCCATATTCTTATCCCACATTGGTTTTGCAGGAATATAAATAAAACATAAAAAACAGACAGTGTTGGAACTCTTTTAAACAAAATAATATATTCCTCTATACACAATCATACAAAACCCCTTTTTTTGTATTTATTTTTACTCGCATATATATATATATATATATATATATATATATATATATATATATATATATATATATATATATATATACATACATATATATATATATATATATATATATATATATATATATATATATATATATATATATATATATATATATATATATATATATACATACATACAAACATATATATATATATATACACACACACACATATATATATATACACACACACATATATATATATATATATATATACATATGCACACACACGTATATGCGCATGTATGTATACAAGCATATACAAACCGATCGGCAGACAGGCACAACAGTCAGACACATAGAGAACGGTGGATAGAACGAAAAATTGACGAAGAATAATAACAAAACAAGCAAATACAATAAACTAAGAAGACCCAGGAAAAGAAAACAGAAAAATAGCGGAAAATTTGTAGAAAACCATAGAAATAACTGGAAGAAAATTACATTGTGTTTAGTCATCTCCAGATTTCAGAGAAGAGTTCATCATCGTCACCTTTATTATCATTATTATTATTATTATTATTATTATCATTATCATTATTATTATTATTATTATTATTATTATTATTATTATTATTATTATTATTATCATTATTATTATTATCGTTATTATTATTATTGGATAAACTTGCATTCATTTGTGCAGCCGACAAGTAAAGAGCACAAACAGCTGAAATAGCAGTCATGAGAGCGCTGCTATATTCACTATTGAGAAGGATTACGGCAGTGCGACAGTTATCATCCGTATCGATCTTGTTCTTGTTGTTATTCTAATTATTATGAGCGTAATTTTGTTATAGGCTTGCCAAAGGGAAAAAAAATGGATACCGGAAGTGTCTCACCGGAAATGTTGTAAAGAGCCGGAAAACAGTCAGTTAAAGGTGAGTGATAAGATCATAACAAAAAAAGAAAACGAGTTTCGAATAAAGAACGAAAGAAAGAAAAAAAGAAAGAAAGAAAGAAAGAAAGAAAGAAAGAAAGAAAGAAGAAGAAGAAGAAGAAGAAGAAGAAGAAGAAGAAGAAGAAGAAGAAGAAGAAGAAGAAGAAGAAGAAGAAGAAGAAGAAGAAGAAGAAATATGGTTGGAATTATCAAATAGAATTATGTCCGCCCCCGACACACAACCAACACCTGTTTTTTTTTGTTTGTTTGTTGCTATTGTTGTTGCTGTTGTTGTTGTTGTTGTCTATTCTTGTCTTTAACTTGAGATAGCAATAATTGTAACAACAGTTATGTTAATGAGGCAAAGAGAATAAATGTGAAAGAAACTAGGAATAAACGAAAGTCGAGCGAATAAGAAAACAGCAGGAGGTGATTTTTTTTTCTTCGTGTGTGTTTTATTATTTAATCATGGAGCAAATGGGAGTAGGAGGTGGGGAAGTAGGAGGAGGAGGAAGAGGAGGAGAGAAAGAAGAAAAAGAAAGAGAAGATAGGGAAGTAATAATTTTTATGTGAAAAGTTGGTAAATAGACGAGCATGTGCGGGAGAGAGGGGGGGCAGAAAGAAAGAGAGGCTGACAGAGAGACAGAAGTGAGAGATAGATGATAGAGAGAGAAGAAGAAAGGAAGAAAGAAAGAAAGAAAAAGAGAGACAGACAAATGAAACGACAGGGAGCTTGAGAGAGATACATACAGAGATATATACAAAGAGAGAGAGAGAGGGGGCAGAAAGATAGAGAGACTGACAGAGAGACAGACGGAGAGAGAGAAATGAGAGATAGATGATAGAGTGAGTAAAAGAAAGAAAGTAAGAAAGAAAGAAAGAAAGAAAGAAAGGTAAAAAGAAAGACAAATAAAACACCAGGGAGACAGAGAGGGAGAGAGAGAGTGAGAGCCTGTCACACACCTACACAGACTTTATGTGCTGACACAAGCAGAAGACGAAGAAAGAGTCAAAGGAAGGAATCTTAAAACGATAGCGGGTGGGGTGGGGGGGTTGAAGGTTGAGATAGGGAGGGAGTATTGGTGGTGGTGGGGGACGATGGGGGGTGGCGGTTAACAGTAAGAAAAATAAAGAAATTAATCCAGCAATAGGACTAGGCAAGACATTTCAATGATGTTATTATTCGAAAGTTGTCAATACGTCAATCTTCAAAGCAGATAATGGTTAAAAGAGGCCGCTCTCCTGCCAGCGGCCAGCGCCATCTATTCTCTCCATTAGCCTGTCTATAAAAAACCCCACCCCACACCTCCTTCAACAATAGCCACCACCACACCCCCACCACAAAAACTTCCTCTTTTCATCTTTTCATCTTTTTATTCGGTTATTGTGTGCTTTTCTTCCTAACTTTCTGGGGTTTTTTTCTTTCTTTATTTTTTTCTGCATCATCATCATTATCTTCATCATCATCATCGACATCGTCATTATCATCCTCGCCACCATTACCGCCACCACAACTACCATCGACACAACTGACTTAAAATCATCATCATCATCATCATCATCATCATCATCGTCGTCATCATCATCATCGTCATCATCGTCTCATAATATCACCATCAACCACAATAGTAATAATGAAAATGGTTTCTTCTTTAATAATAATGATTTAACAACAACAACAACAACAATAATAAAACAATAATAATAATAATAATAATAATAATAATAATAATAATAATAACCTTTTTACTATTGGAACAAGGCTTCAAATTTTGGCGGAGGGGACTGGTCGATCACATCGACTCCAGTGTTTATCAACTCCTAAAGTATGAAAGGCAAAGTCGACCACGGCGGAATTTGAACTCAGAACGTAACGGCGGCCGAAATGCCGCTAAACACTATGCCCGGCGTACATACGATCCTTCCAGATTGCCCCCTTCATGATAATAATAATAATAATAATAATAATAATAATAATAATAATAATAATAATAATATTAACAACAACAACAACAATAATAAAAGATAAAATAATAATAGCCCCTTTGACCTACAAATAGCCAAGAATTAAGGCGAAAAGTTAGATAGATACAACCCTCTTAAGTACGAAATAGCCTGGCTATGGAAAATGAAGAAGGTGAAGATAGTGCCAATTATTGTTGGGTCCTTGGGGGACAGTATCAGAAGGCATTAAGGGGAATATAAAGGAAATTGGAATAGAGTGCCCAGTAGAAATGTTACATGGCCAGAATAATCAGGAAAGTATTAGAGAGCTGAAAATAATGTATAGCATGGTACCATAGGCTGCAGGTAGTAAACCCGCTGCATATGCAAGACTCCAGGAGCTCCAACAAAACCTGTGATAGGAACAACAACAAGGGAACTGGAAATCCGATGCAAGATTGATGTCTTGCAAAAAGCAGCCTTATTGGGCACAGCGCACATCTTAAGGAAAGTGTTATCTGTCTGAGGTCCTTGTTGTGACTTGACAGATGACTAAAGTAGCAATCCGTTCGACTTAAATTCTTCAATTCCATGCCCCATCATGGCCACATCCTTATCACTGATGGAAGCAAAAGAATAAAAGAATATATATGCGAACACATAGCTACGAAGATTTCTTGTTGATTTAAAACAACTGATTAGATCGCGAATAATTCCCCTAGTTCTTGTGTTTTGGGGGTGAAGGGGGGGGCTGTTATACTCAATAAATTTAAACTGAATTATTTCGGTGTTCGACTTGGGATTTCAGAATTCGATTAGTGGCAGAAAGTGAACTTACACCCCCACGTACGTAACTGGAGCATTCATCCTTTTTTACTTTCATATATATATATATATATAT
>NC_142929.1:191792440-191794940 GCF_046866305.1 Octopus bimaculoides | reverse complement strand
ATCGATGGGATGGGTACGTCTGGGATCAGTTCTTTGGGATACTGGATAAGGATTGATCTGTCATTAAACAACACAGACAACAGACAAAAGCAACACAGACAACAGTAACAACAACAAAAACACAGACAACAGCAACAACTTTAACAGCCACATCGGCAACGAAGATAACAAATCGTAACAAAGATAACAACGACAACAGGAACCATAGCAACAACAAAAACAAACCAGCAATAATCTCCACCACCACCACCACCACCACTACTACTACTACTACTACTACTACTACTACTACTACTACTACTATCAGCACCAACAACAACAACAACAACAACACCAATGGAATGAGTGATTTTAAATGCAATGAAAGTAATGGAGAAGCCATTTTGGAGACATGTCGATGTCCTGGTTTTTGGTGGAGATGGAATTGTCTGTTTTGGTAAAATATTGTTTTTCTTCAGGAAAAATAGCTTTGGAATTTCTGTGACTTATATTGGTTCCAATCAATTGAGTACAACCATACCAGGGCACCATTATCAATAGATAACATTGATTTTGTACCATATATAAGTCTGGTAATTTTTCTTAATCGATCCCTGTCGAATTGCTGTAATTTTACATTTTAGCACAACGACGGTTTTACACCGGTAAACAGGTGAAAGAAACATCAGAGACGCTTTATTCCCATCAAAAACTGCAGAAGATATTCAGTCTTGTAAACTCTTCTAAGGTTATTGCAATGCTGGAAACCCTTTCGTATCGTCAGCCAGAATCTCAGGCTCACAAGCGTTTCGCCCCTTAGCCCACATGCTTTACCTGAATGGAGCAGCGGGGACCACTTGTGGTCTTTTATCAACAATAGCCATCTTGGGCTACTTTCAGCCCCCTTGCCTATTACTTCCTTGATGCTTTTCTTCAGTTGACTGAGTTCCAGAATTATCTTCCACAAGAAATAGTGCACCGATCTCCATGTAAAGCCACGGAAGCCGACTTCAATGGCGAATGAGACTGCATGTCATCCAATGACAAGGGCCTCGTCGTCTAAATCTTGATATTTCGATTTCTTTACCTGGTGGGAAATATCGGGTTTGTCCTCCCAGAGCTCTTTGAGTTCGACTACGATAATTCTTTTTGTATTCCTGGAGAGAAGGAGAAGGATCATGTCTGGTCGGAGTGAGGCCCTCACCATCTCCTCTGGGAAAACAAGGCTGCTCCTCCAAGCCCACTCACATCTCCTAGTCTAAGAGTGAACGTGAAATAGAAAATGGGTCGCCTTCCAGACACCCACAAAAACAAGCAAACAATTGTGCAATAGAATGAAAATAAGGACCATTGTCGTTGATTGCTCGAAATGGGGAATAGACAGACAGCCAACAACTAATGAAGGGTTGTTCTTTGTATTATCTGTCCTGTTTTCCATTTTTTCTCTCGTTCTTTATGTATTTAACTCATTTGTTTTCGTATTTCATGTTGTTTACTGTTGGTGACGTCCCGTACCTATATATGCATATATATATAATATATATATATATATATATATATATATATATATATATGTGTGTGTGTGTGTGTGTGTGTGTGTGTGTGTGTGTGTGTGTGTGTGTGTGTGTGTGTGTGTGTGTGTGTGTGTGTGTGTGTGTGTATGCACAGAAACACATTCGTACGTACATGTGCACAAACCTATACAGACATATACATACAGACACACACACACACACAAACACACGCGTATTCAACAGGAACATCATCTCATCAGCTTCTTATTCTTCATCGTCAGCAGCAACAACTGCAGCAGCAACAACTGCAGCAGCACCATTACCGTCACCTTCGTCATCATCACCATCGTCTACTACTACTACTACTACTACTACTACTACTGCAAGCTCTTCTTCGTCAAGAATGTTATCATCATCCCCGTCATCTTCTCAGCCTCCCTCTAACTCTCCACCCCTTCTACTCCTTCCTCTTCCTCCTTCGAACTTCTTTCTCCTGATTTTTTTTTTTTTTTTGTTTTTTGCACCTTCCCTAATTAGAAATACTCCTCGATGTTCTCAACTACCATTTCTGCTGAGGCCCTTCAAATAACTCCACTAGATTCTGATCCGATACGAACCTGTCTCCTATCGTTTACTCCTTTAATCCAAACGATACTCCTTCTCGGCACCCCCTCCTCTCCAACACCATTGCCACCACACATCTTTTAAATAAAGCTGCAAGTATTTAATGTCTGTTTTTGTTTTCTGTTTTTGTTTTCAAATAAATCAATCAAACAGGTTGAATATATATATATATATATATATATATATATATATATATATATATGTGTGTGTGTGTGTGTGTGTGTGTGTGTGTGTGTGTGTGTGTGTGTGTGTGTGTGTGTGTGTGTGTGTGTGTGTGTGTGTGTGTGTGTGTGTATGTGTGTGTGTTTGTGTGTGTGTGTATACATATATATTTTTTTTATTGTAATTAGAAGAGGAAAAATTTGAAGTACTGAATTTATTAA
>NC_142929.1:191772440-191784940 GCF_046866305.1 Octopus bimaculoides | reverse complement strand
AAGGAACACAGAGCTGCGTTCGGAAGTGCAGTGAAATCATGTGATAAAAATAAGACTACTGAATAATAATAATAATAATAATAATAATAATAATAATAATAATAATAATAATAATAATAATAATAATAAAAATGACGATGACGACGACGACGACGACGATGATGATGATGATTTTTTTAATGACCAGAAAGGGTTTACATCAAGAAAAACCTGATGGACGACACAAGACAAAACAGTGAATGCGTGTGTGCATATGTTTGCGTATGTGTTGTTGTGAGGGTTTTGCGGGTAACCAGGTTAAACGCAAAAAAAACCCCCCGACAAAATTAGCAGTGTATAATCGCCAATAAAGGGGAGATGTTCGAGGGTTGCTCATTGAAAAACCCCATAAAACCACGGGTGCCCTGACTTCTGTGGCTGGTGCCTTGTCTTATTTCCTCTTCTCCGATTACGGGTGTATGCTCGGAGCAGGCCCGTTCATTCGTGCCATTCTCGTTACTCTCATCCACTTTTCAACAAAAATTGCTAGAAGGCAACACTTCCCATTCCACCCTTATATTCTTCTTCAAGTTTCACTTGAATTTGATGAGGGATTGTGCAAAGAGGAAAGTACTTGTCTTCAGACACTTTAAAGTCGTTCACCATACAACCACTTTCATATGACCACCAGGCATATAAACACAGCCTACCCTTCCCGGTTAAAAGAAGACGGTGGGGCAATCTTCACGATGGATTCAGTTGATAGCCGGATCTGTCTCACATGCAACAGCATGTGTTCGACATAAACCCACAGGTCAGAAACGCTTGGGCACTGGACGAGTGCATGCAGGACAGTTTAGTCGCTCTACGTGCATCTCGGACACGCTCAGCTGACGGCACTTCCGTACCTGTAGAGTTTATTTCGAACAGCCCAAGGCCCCGGTATCACTGCCAGGATAGGGATTTCTGGAAGTTATCCGTCGGTCCCAGGCCGAAAGTTCTCCGGAAGGAAGCAGCTAACTGATCGTCTTCGACACACAAGGTCTCCCAAGAACGTTGTCGTACTTTCCCGCCACGAATCCTCTTTAGAATGGTAAAGGGACTTTCCACCTATTGCAGTGTCGGATTTGCTGAGGGCGCTGCGATAAGTGGACAGTCTACTATTACTACTACTACTACTACTACTACTACTACTACTACTACTACTACTACTGCTACCACTACTGCTGCTGCTGCTCCTGAGGCTACTACTGCTGCTGCTGTTAAAGTTACTACTACTACTACTACTACTACTACTACTACTACTACTACTACTACTACTAATAATAATAATAATAATAATAATAATAATAATAATAATAATAATGAAAGCAGAGACTGAAGGTTTCATATTAGCGGCAGAAGATCGAAGCTTGCTTACCAAAAACTACCAGGTTAAAGTTCTTCAACGAGATAAAGATAAAAGTGAGGAACAACGAAGCTCAAAGGGATGCAGTACAATGAAATACTTGATGTTGTATAGCATCAGTTTTAATCAAAGAGACGTATGATCAAAGACCTTCTAACTGTGGCCAATTCAGTTTTTTATTCAAACGCAGTCTTTCAAATTATTGTGTCCTGTTTTTTCATATTTGCAAGATAGAATTCGATACGTATTTAGCTGGTATTTCTAGCAAGCCGACGAATGAAGAGATGTATTCTTTCTGTGTTTGTGCATCTGTATATCTTTGTGTATGCGTAGTTGTATGCTAATGTGTGTGTGTGTGTGTGTGTGCGTGCGTGTGTGTGTGTGTGTGTGTGCGTACAAGGAGAGAGAAAGAGAGCGAAACCAAACATAAAGAAACAATGTTTTGAATGTTAAAACGATCAGCGGCCATATTGCTTTTGCAAGTGAGACGTATAAAGTATAGGAGTTTTAACAGGGAAGAAATAAATAAAAAAAGAAACAGAAAAAGAAAATAAATAACGGGCAGACAGGACAATAGACAGATCGAAGATCAAATAAATAACAAAATAAATAAATGCAAAAAATAAAAAACAAAATAACAGATGTAAAAAAAATAAATAAAATAAAACAAAAGCGGAGAAGAAATACTTTAAAAAAAATATTCGTACAAAAGCAAAGAAAGGAAAAGCGAATACAAAACAAAAAAAAGCAAAAAGCCAACCAACACTTAAATATCACGTGACCGACTTCAGCAGGGAGAAGGGGAGATCATCGCATTGTTATCTTTTTAGCGTTTCTTTGCACATATCACTCTTCGTTCTTATGAGATGCAGAGATTTCTGCTCCGCTACCCATTAGAACCGGAAATATGGTTAAAGTGGAACGCCAAATAATACTTGCACACCTTTCGCCTGAAATTCTTCACTGCCTCTCCTTTCATTTTCTCACGCACACACGCACACACACACACACACACACACACACACACACACACACACACACACACACACACACACACATCACACCCATTACACATTCTGTCTGTGTCACTCACACTTCTACAAACACACACAAGCTAACACTCTCACACAGATAAATGCACGTCTATATATATATATATATATATATATACGTATAGATAGAGCAACGTAAACGAATATACCCTTCCATATATTTACCCCGATATAAGACAACAAGGATAACATACACACAGCTTCACGTTTGATGTCTTCCTGGCACTGATTCTCCATGTCCTGGCTGTATTCAAGAGACGCATTCTACAATCTTCAGCACACAATAATAAACACACACGTGTGTAATATATATACGTATACCTGTATGTGTATATATATATATATATATATGTGTGTGTGTGTGTGTGTGTGTGTGTGTGTGTGTGTGTGTGTGTGTGTGTGTGTGTCTCTGTGTCTGTGTTTATAAACATGTACACATGCACATACTAATATATGTATGTATATCTATACATACACATATATGCACAATCATATGTATATATATATATATATATATATAGTGGTCGGTAAAAGTTGACCATGTATTTGCAGCTGTATGTGACGAACTGTGTACCAAGAAGACGAGTAGTTGGATATACATGCTGCTAGATTTCTATTTTCATGGCACCGATCTTTTTCCGATGGGAAAAAAACTGCCGGCTTGCAGTTTACGTAGCTACTGTGCGTAGATTATATATATATATATATATATATATATATATATATATATATATATATATATATATATATATATAAGCAATGTTAATTCTCTAAATGAAGTATTAACAGTAACTGCACGATAAAGTGTAGTATATTGCCACTTAAGTGTGGCTGACCCCTAGGGGTGGATGTTACTGTTGCTTTTAGCCCCAGGAGGACATCTCCTCCAGCTGGCTTATCGACACACGACTGTGTCCTGTTTGCCAAGGGAAGTTATCCCTCTCACCTCGATCTGCAGCACGAACGTATCCGGATTTCAGGGTTATTTCCCTTCGTCGGCGTCCGACAGCTGATGACCTTGGTGAGAGAGACAAAAACCTGGCAAACTTATATCTTCTTTTCCAGTGAAATTCTTCACTGATATTTTGTCTCTCTCACCAAGGTCATCAGCTGTCGGACGCCGACGAAGGGAAATAACCCTGAAATCCGGATACGTTCGTGCTGCAGATCGAGGTGAGAGGGATAACTTCCCTTGGCAAACAGGACACAGTCGTGTGTCGATAAGCCAGCTGGAGGAGATGTCCTCCTGGGGCTAAAAGCAACAGTAACATCCACCCCTAGGGGTCAGCCACACTTAAGTGGCAATATACTACACTTTATCGTGCAGTTACTGTTAATACTTCATTTAGAGAATTAACATTGCTTGTTTTCACCTTTTCAATATCAGTGAAGAATTTCACTGGAAAAGAAGATATAAGTTTGCCAGGTTTTTGTCTCTCTCACCAAGGTCATCAGCTGTCGGACGCCGACGAAGGGAAATAACCCTGAAATCCGGATACGTTCGTGCTGCAAATCGAGGTGAGAGGGATAACTTCCCTTGGCAAACAGGACACAGTCGTGTGTCGATAAGCCAGCTGGAGGAGATGTCCTCCTGGGGCTAAAAGCAACAGTAACATCCACCCCTAGGGGTCAGCCACACTTAAGTGGCAATATACTACACTTTATATATATATATATATATATATATATATATATATATATATATATATATATATATATATATATATATATATATATATATTTATATATATATACACATACATACATACATATATATATATATATATATATATATATATATATATATATATATATATATATATATATATATATATATATATACTTCATTTAGAGAATTAACATTGCTTGTTTTCACCTTTTCGATATCAGTGAAGAATTTCACTGGAAAAGTATACATAAGATTGCCAAGATTTTATCTCTCTCATCAAAGATCAGTGGCTATCGGACGCTGACGAAGGGAAATAACCCTGAAACCCGGATCCGTTCGTGCTACAGATCACGATGAGAGGGATAACTTCCCTTGGCAAACAGGACACAGTAGCGTGTCGATAAGCCAGCTGGAGGAGATGTCCTCCTGCGGCTAAAAGCAACAGTAACATCCACCCCTAGGGGTCAGCCACACTTAAGTGGCAATATACTTCACTTTATCGTGCAGTTACTGTTAATACTTCATTTACAGAATTAACATTGCTTATATATATATATATATATATATATATATATATATATATATATACATACACACACACAGTGCTCTAGCTTGGCCACAGTTCAAAGATAAAAAGCTGTCTAGATGTTTTTCGAAGACTTCCATATCTATACCTTGCAGATCCCTGATGTTCTGTGGCAGGGCATTAAAAAGTTGTGGTCCCTTGAATCCAAACTGTTACAATATTGGGTTCGTTTACGCAATGGAGACGATGGAATCTTTGGTCCTGTGCAGTGTAGTCCTGTTCGGGGATTAATGTCGATTTTAATCCGAAATTTGGAGCCAGATCCTCCATTATTTTCCACATGTATAGCACCGTATATATCTCACGTCTCCTCTCCAGGGAGTAGAGTCCCAGTTCCCTCAACCTCTTCCAGTCGCCCTTGTGTTTTACTGAGTCTATCTTCTTTGTGTAGTGGCCTTGGATCGCTTCTAGTTCCGCAATTAGTTTTACACTCTGCGGGGACCACAGTTGGGAGCAGTAGTCCAGACGACTGAGGACAAAGGCTCTCCAAAGCAGAAGCATTGTGTCTCTGTTCCTGGTCCTGAAGGATCTAAAGATCCAACCTACCACACGCCTGCAGTATTTGGCTGTGGCAAATTAAGACTAAAGAAGACACCATCGTTATCTCGTGGTCACTATTAGACAAGACGTTTAAGAGTGAACGCCAGTCATGTGACATTTGCCTCACAGCAAAGTGCAAATACGCCACCACTTAAATCCCATTTTAAATTAAAACAAATAGGTGAAGCAAGTTTTGACTAGGGAACATGTGCAAACTGTGTTCCTTAGCGATGTCAAAAAAGGTCCTTATATGTATGAGATGCAAACCAACCGCGACATACACCGCATACAGCGTTAAGACTCATTACACCCCAGCCGACTCTTTTGCATGAACAATGTCCAAAAGTCCTAAGCATGGCAGTGTTACAGAAGGACATTATCCATTCAGGCATTGAAGCACAAACAGCTGAAACTGTCCGAGGTGCGTGAAGAGAGACGAAACCATCATGCAAATCATGGTTTTGTGTCATTGCATTAGCGACCTGGGGTTTTGGGTCGAACAGTTGCTATCACGTGTAGGACGAATCCGGTAGGCCGTCGAGCTTATACTGAAGATTGATGCGTCACCTTTTTGCAGGGAAGGGGAGCAAATCTTTTTCTGGTCGACGAGAATGAGGTTGCATGGTATTCTAATCAGTTTTGAAGACAGGCATTTTCTTATCTGGCCAAAACCTCATCACATTCTCCAAGTAGTATTTGAAGAAGAAGATAGAGACAGAGGTGCTGCCCTCTAGTATGTTAATCGAAAAGCGACGAGGGTGAAAAGGCTTACCTTAAGCATGCTTTTCTAATTAGGAGAGAATAAACGAGGAAGGTACACTTTCGACGCCTTCGAGATAGGAGAATAATCCTGGCCTCTTGGTGAGTTTTTTGTTCTTTTTCTTTTTCTTTTTCCAAATTATCCTGGTTGGACTGTCCCACAAGTGGGTATATTTCTCCGGTTGAAATGTTTTCTTTTTCATTTCTATTTTTATATAATTTGTTATACTTTTATTTTTTATTGTTGATTTCCTTTTGATTGATGTAAATCCCCCTCCCTCCCCCATCTTGTTTGTGTTGCATTTCGTCTCTCGATATTCTCCACAATGTCTTTGGCCCGCTGTGACCAATAAAAGACATCATCATCATCATCTTTATCATCATCATCATCATCATCATCGTCGTCGTCGTCATCCTCCATCTCATCATGATAATCATCATCACCATCGTCTTTAATAAAAGTGTTTAATCACGTTTAGCCCAAGGTCACCCTTGATCCGCCAGACCTATTATCAAAAGCAATCAACTGTGAACATCGCGCCATGCTAGTGTTGTGACTGGCACAACGTGGTCTAATAAAAGATGGCAATGCGGGATTTGGGAAGAGATTTGGCTGCTATCTTTAGTTCCATTGTTGTTTTGAAATAGATATGGTAGGATAATGAATTGGTCTTCTTTTACGGGCACTGCACCGCCACTGAAACAACGGACATATCTACGACCAACACCGTGGACGACAGCTAAAGCACCCATCGTATACAGAATAACAGTACTAGTGATAGTGGTGGCGGTAGTGGTGGTGGTAGTGGTGATGGACAAGCCGCTAGTGCTGCTGCTGCTGCTGCTGCTAATGATGATTACGGTGGTGGTGGTGGTGGTGATGATGATGATGATGATGATGACAACGACACTGGCAATGATGATGTTGACAATGATGATCTTGTAGTGCTGGGGGAAGAGGGCAGGAGGAGATAATGAGTAGTAGTAGTAGTAGTAGTAGTAGTAGTAGTAGTAGTAGTAGTAGAGTGGTGATCGTGGTGGTGGTGGTGGTGGTGGTGGTGGTGGTGGTGGTGATGGTGGTGGTGGTGGTGGAGGTGGTGGTGATGGTGGTGGTGGTGGTGGTGGTGGTGGTGATAGAAACAACTACAACGGAGTAGTTGCACCCAAGTGGAAAAGCTTTCAGATTGATTGTAAGTTGATTTCCATTACGGAAGGAAGAGATGAGACGGTGATGGAGAAGATGAGAAAAAAATGGGGGAGGAGAAGGAAGGGAAGGAGGAGAGAAGACCGAAGGAGACGGAGGAGGAGGGTGCAGAAAGCTTTCTTAAAAATACACACAAACATATATACGGTGTACAAATGTAGATTCACACACATACACATATACATATATGTGCATGCGTCTATAAGCATATGCATATATATATATATATTGATAGAAAGGACATATATATATATATATATAAATATATATGCATACATATAAACACAGGCATGTAAATATATGCATGTGTATAAACACGCGCGCACGCACACGCATACACACACATATAAATATATATACATATACACATATATACATATACAGCAATCCCCCGACTATCGCGAATGTTACGTTCCAAAACACCCCGCGATAGGTGAACTGCGATATAGCGAGGGATTACTGTATACACATGTATGCACATAGGTGCATGTGTGTGTGTGTGTGCGTGTACGTGTGTGCGTGCGTGTGCGTGTGCGTGAGTGTGTATTTCAAATGTTGACAGAGTAGTCAGGCTTTCGTGGCGCTCCACGCGTCCACATCATCAAATGTATGGAGTAAGAGTGGAGAAAATGGATAGATAATCTGAAAATATCTTCTAGGTGGGAATATCCAGCATCCATTGGTCGGTATATATCACGTGAGTTCAACTGTAGATAATGATACTTTCACAAATATAATGGGTACAATTACAGATGTGTATATATATATATATATATATATATATATATATATATATATATATATATATATATATATATATATATATATATATACTACATGCGTGGGAAATTCTGTCTGTGGGTGTGTTTGTGGAGTTGTTAGCTAACTCCTCCTACATCGTTTTATCGATTTTGATGAAACTTGACACGTGAGTAGAACTCATGTCTGGAAACCTCTTGGCATACTCAGATTGTGGAAACAATCGATAATAGGGCCCCTGGAATGGATCCTTATATATATCTAATGTATTTTACTTTAAAAACCAAGGGAAATAACCTATTCATTTTCCTAAATTATTTGGTAAAAATGAAATTGAGTATGCGTATTTCTTAATATTTGAACTGTTAGAGTTATTTTCGCAATTTATCTAATACAACCCTTAAACATATAAATAGTATTCTCCTAAACAATAGATCCACTTATTTTCAGTTAGTAACTTATTCACGAATATACCAACACTAGCGCCCCTGAGGGTAATATTCTCTGGGAATGCACAAAAGCCCTTTTCAGAGTTATTTACCTTGAATTGTTATTATCTCATATCTGATTCGCCTGTTATTGCGTAACACGCTTCACGATTTTAGTATACATACCTTATTAGTATTTCCTCCTGTGTTCTATATACTCTGGGAACGTATTAAAGCCCTTTTCGGGGCTACTCTATTTGAATTCTTACTATCGGGTAACTAATTTCATGTTATTACATAACTGACTTCACAATTTGGGTATTCATAACTTATTAGGAATTCCTAAAAACAAGATCCTTTGTAAGACACTTCAGTATTCTCTGAAAATGCAGAAAAACCGTTTTAAGGGCCAATACTTTGTATTGTTGTCACTGGATTAGCGAAACAATTATGAGAACCGAACCAAGGGATAAGCCTCGATTTCCCAGGAATTGCCGGGTACGTCAGCTACTATGTGTGTGTGTGTGTGTGTGTGCGCGCGTGTGTATGTATATATATATATGTATATATATGTGTGTGTGTATGTATGTATGTGTATATATATATATATATATATATATATATATATATACATATATATATATATATATATATGTATATATATATATATATATATATATATATATATATACATATATATATATATATATATATATATATATATATATATATATATATATATATATATATATATATATATATATATATATATACATATATATATACATATATATATATATATATATATATATATATATATATACATATACATATATATATATATATATATATATATATATATATATATATATATATATGCATAATCCATACAACCGTGGATATTACATTCATATATACAAAATTTATATGACAAGATATACATACAGCTTTCCAATAATAAATATAGCAATCATTTAGAGTCTATACAACACTCACGCACATACGCACTCACACACACACGCACGCACACACGCACACACACACACTCACTCACAAATATATATATAGATAGTTAAATAGATAGATTGATTGATTGATTGAGTGAGTGAGTGATGAAAAGGCAAAAATAAGAACAAGAATATACCCACACATAGACAGTAACATGCACGTGCGCGCGCGCACCAACGTTTTCTTAGATACACCAAGACACTCGTGTGTGTGAGTTTGGACGCTAAAGTACGGACATTCTTGGAATATCTCTTCACTGAAATGTCACCCATATTTACACGGTACCACACAGACACATACTGAATCTGAGCGATACATAGACATAGAAATGTATATACATGGACAATGTGTATAACCTTGCCATTTTAGACTTTGCTTGAATATATGGATAGATAGATAGATAGATAGATAGATAGATAGATAGATAGATAGATAGATAGATAGATAGATAGATAGATAGATAGACAGATAGATAGATATGGAAGTAGGTATATATATATATATATATATATATATATATATATATATATATATATATATATATATATGTATGTATATATATATATATATATATATACACACACACACCATTCCATAGCAAAACCATTGTACTACACTTTAATAAGTTTTGATATCTTGGCATCTGAAGCAGCTGGAGATACGATAGTTTGACCAAGAGAACCGGCTATTGCAAGCAAAAATGAATATTGAAAAGAAAACGCATTCGTCCAAATTTGGACATACGACGGTTTAACATAATGGCAACGATATATATATATATATATATATATATATATATATATATATATATATATATATATATGTATATGGCATTACATAAATAAATCTCCAATTAGGAATGCTGAATACAGAAAAAATACCTGTCAGCGACCACATAGACAGATGTACACCGAATAAAAATCCAAAGTTTACGACCTTCCCACTTTACCAATTCAATTACAACACAACTTTCACCCAACGTCAAAACAAGGAGCTTCATTTTATTAGAAAATTCGGGCCAAGTTTAAACACCCTGGGCCAGTAACATTAAAATCATATATTGGTTATTACGGTCACTGCTACTACTGCTATTGTGGTCACTGCTACTACTACTACTGCTGTTATTACAGTCACTACTACTACTGCTATTTCGGTCACTACTACTGCTACTGCTGCCTCTGCTGCTGCTGCTTGTACTGCTTCCACCCGACCACTACAACCAATTGACTGCTGCTGCTGACACGGACGGAGGTCACTGCCATTTACCATTGCCAACACGGCCACTACTACTACTACAACCAACAAAAAATGCCCCCACGTGGACTATTGACACCAGTAAGGAACAATTATGAACTTTTCATTTAATTTCATTTTTTTAAATATGTATTTTTGATAATGTTCGTTTTTACAAGAACCGAAACATGTTAAAAATATCTCTGACAAAATTTTAAATTAAAATTCATTTTTTATATATTGGCGTTTTCAAACTTCTTTTTTATAAATAAATAAATATATATATATATATATATATATATATATATATATATATATATATATATATATATATATATATATATATAAATATATATATATATATATGTATATATATATATATATATATATATATATATATATATATACACACAAAGTTTCCTGCGAGAACCGTATTCTAGTTGATTACGTCATTCCTTTACAACATTCCTTCGTTAATTATTTTATTTAGCCTTGACGTTCACAGAAGTTAGAAAAGCAAATGTTGACGACAATGGGAATTGAACCCAGAACGGTGTGAATTGAAAGTCAGTTTTATAAGCGCTGGCGTGACTTTATGGTAAGAAGCTTGCTTCCCAACCACATGGTTCGGGGTTTAGTCCCATATCGTGGCACCTTGTGCAAATTTCTTCTTCTGTAGACATAAGCCGACCAAAGCCTTGTGAGTGAATCTGGTAGCGGGAAACTGAAAGAAGCGTGAGACGTACATCCGTGTGTGTGTGTGTGTGTGTGTGTGCTTGTTTTTGTGCCTGTGTTTGTCCCACACCACCTCTTGATAACCGGTACAGGTGTGCTTACGTCCCCGTGACTTATCGGTTCGGCAAAAGTGACCAATAAAATAAGTATCAGGTTTAAGGAAAAAATAAATACTGGGGTCGATTCGTTCGACCAAAACTCTTCAAGTCAGTGCCCCAGCATGGCCGCAGTCTAATGACTGAAACATTTGAAAGATAAAAGATAAGATTACTAAGCTTTCAGTAGCAACGTTCTACCTTTCCTGACGCCCCAAATTCTTTAAACATTTTTGATAATATTCGGTTTTGTTTTTCTCTCTGTAGAAATCTATTTTATTCACAAAGCCTGAGAATATAATACAAGATGTCACAATGGCTCCTTAGAGTTGGGAATTAATTTAAATAAACGTTTGATGGACAGTTAACGTTAGTGTCCTGTTGTTTAGAGATTGGGCTGTATGTAAAGAAAACCTTTCTGTACAGCTTTCAATTGGTTGTTAGAAATTTAAGCGGCTTTATTGACTCCATTTAATTCTTGAAATATTAAGCCACAATTGTTGTTGATATTGTATCGTATTGGAAATAAAAGAAGCGAGAAGACAAAAGAGAGCGAAAGTTTAGAGAATAAAGAGAATATAGAAAGAGATGAGGAGAAAGAAAGAGAGAAGTATAGCGAGAAAATGTTAGAGATAAGCGTGGAGAGGTAAAGAGGTGTTAATTCAAAGGTATGTAGAAATGGAAAGACAGGATGAATTCTTGAAAGACATGGGAAGTGGCAGGAAGAAAAATATAAAAAAAGAAATGGATGAATTGAACGATAGAAAGAATGGATAAAGGAATGGTAGAAAAGATGAAAAGAAAATTTGGACTGGAAAATAATAAAAAATGGAAAGAGGAAATGAAAGGTGAAGAGATGTAAAAAGGAAATCGAATGGAAAGTTTGGACAGAAGAAAATGTGATAAAAACAATGGATGAGAAATATAGAGAGAAGAAATACGTGAAAGAAGAAGGAAATATATATATATATATATATATATATATATATATATATATATATATATATATATATAAACGGAAGGACTAAAAGAAATAGAATATGGA
>NC_142929.1:191764940-191767440 GCF_046866305.1 Octopus bimaculoides | reverse complement strand
TATACACCCATATATATGTACACATATATATATATATACATATATATACACACACATATATATACATATATATACACAAGCACATGTATATATACACATATATATATATACACACATATATATATATATATATACATACATATATATATATATATATATATATATATATATATATAGATAGATAGATAGATAGATAGATACATACATACATATACGACGGGCTTATCTCAGGCTATGCTGGGGCACCACCTTGGAGAATTTTTAGCTGAACCAATCAACCCAGTACCAGTACTCATTTATTTAACCTTGATACTTACGAGACGTAACAAACCAACACCGGTTGTCAAGTGACACCAACACGGGCTGTGAGGAACAAATACACATACACGCGCATGCACGCACGCACACACAGCCACACACACACATGTGTGTATATATATATATATATGTATATATATGTGTGTGTGTGTGTATACATGTGTGTGTGTGTGTGTGTATGTATATATATGTATGTATATACATCATTTTCTGCATGTATAATTACGTAATTCAAATATAGCAGTAGGATGTTGTTGTAGGTATGTCCGTGTGTGTAGAGAGATATAGACAGAGAGAGAGAGAGAGAGAGAGAGAGAGAGAGAGAGAAAGAAAGAAAGAGAGGAGGGCGACTGATATTTCGATTCCATTCGTCCATTCCACCCGTTCTTAATAGAACTCTTTATTACCTATGAACCCTCCTCAATTCATTTGCTGTTCTATGGCTTGATCGGTTTTAGCAATTTCTCCCTTACCATTTCTAACATCGTTGCATTCCTGTTACAGTTCCTCTCTCTCACTCTCTCTCTCTCTCTCTCTCTCTCTCTCTCTCTCTCTCTCTCTCTCTCCCTTTCTCTCTCTCTCTCTCTCTTCCTCTATCTGCAACTTCTGTATGTTCAATATATCTTCCTTTCTGCACAGCTCGTTCCCCATCTTTCGAAATCTAGGGGTTTTCCCCGAAGAAAGCTCCGTCATTAGGCAGCCATGTTGGTTTTGAAGCAAAGGTAATGCTTTGCCCGGCTGAAATCTCAGGGGAGACAACCGTTCATTCAGTTTAAACAGCAAACAGAGATTGGTAGAGGGCGTGCGTAAAGAAACGACATAAAACAAACGAAAAAAGAAATTGTACGTAATCGATGATAAATAAAAATGAAAATAAAACAATTACCAAGAACATATATATAACGAGAGAGCGGAATAAGAAATTGAGAGAGCTGAGAAAGTCTGTAGAAGATATTTAGAGAGAGAGAGAGAGAAAGGGAAATGGTGTGTGTTTGTGAGAAAGAGAGGAAGGCAGTGAGAGGGGGTGGGGGAAAACAGTGATAAAGAATAAATATATAAATCGTAAAAATAACACCGAGAGAGAAGTTTATTGATTAATTGCAGGAATCGTCTCAGACTTCTCGAGGGACCGGTGGTAATTTTCACTCAAATTAAGACCATTTTTACATTAGTGTAGGATAATAGACGAAGAGAGCAAAATGCATTAATATTTTTAATCCAAACACGGGTTTCGACGAGAGTCTCAACGGGAAACAACGGAGAATGTTCGAGACGACTATGTTAATCCTTTCACTTCCCGAAGATCTAGAGCAATGCTGTTTGTTGTAAACAAATGTACCCTCCCCCACACGCGCGCGCACAATTTCGTAAATCTAACCAGCAACAAAGTCTGTACGTGATCGCTTGACCTGATAGAAACAGCAGCATTCTTAATCATCAGCACCACAAACACCATCATCAACGTCATCAATCCCTGGACATGATTGTTCTGCCTCCTACGGTTTTTTAGGCCGCTACTCAATTTTCATAGCGTATAATCGGCTGACACCACGACATCTTCCTCGGCTGAAACGCCAGTCCGTTCAATGGTTACTCCTTTACAACTGTGCATTGCAGTAGCGTGAAATGAAGTGTATTGCTCAAGAACACAATGAACCGTTCCGTCCAGTAATTGAAACGATGATCTTACGATTATGGGTAAAACAAGTTAACCACAAAGCCACGCACTTTCACTTTAAACCGCACGCTGCTACAAATGGCTAATAGAATCCGAGGGACGATATTGATGGGTGAATTAAACCGGATGGTCATGACAGGATTAGTCCATGATTATGATGTCTACTCGATCGTGATCAAGTTGGAGGGGGAGACCAATCAACAACAACAATAACAGCCACAATAGCATCAAAACAACGACAATGGGTGGGTACGGTGACGACCTTCAATATGCAACCAGCAGCATCCGCTGCTGGTAGCATATTCCTAACATTTTGTACACTCCATCTGCCAACATTACAAGTATGTTGTAACTCTGAGCCCCCAGAAACAGCTGTCAGATCTGAAATACCATGCTATCTCCCCTTAGTTTTCTGTATCTTTTGTACCCCATGTAAATTTGCTCTGTAAGCATAAATATCTCTACGCTTCTATACGAATTTTCATCTGAATATTTTCAATTTTT
>NC_142929.1:191727440-191744940 GCF_046866305.1 Octopus bimaculoides | reverse complement strand
AAGAATGAAAGATTGTAATTATACGCCTGTCTGTCTGTTTATGTATGCATCTTGCTATTTGTCTATTATCTATCAATCTATCTATCTTTGTATCTATCTATCCATCCACTCTCCATCTATCTTTCTATCTGTCTGTCTGTCTGTCTGCCTATCCATTTCACCCATTTTTTAATCTATCCCGTATCCTTCATGCATTTTTATTCTTGCTTTTAAAGCCAAATCGTGTTTTTTCTTTCATTTTCTCCATTGTAAAGTTTGCTGTCAGCCATTTTAAAAATGAACTCCATTATAAAACAATAACAAAGTAATAATAATATAATTAAAAAGACCTAAACTATTGTGGTTCAGTAGGCATGAGTGGTGTGTGTATTTTGTGTGTAAGTGTGTGTGGAGAAGCCGTGGTGTGTGCTGTAAGTATGTGGGGTGGCAGTGATCATACGCTGGTTCGGCGGTGATCTGCGGTCCGCTATCTATTGTCGTGGCGCAACAATGGCTATCCACCGTGGCTCATCTTTTAACAATGATAATTCGTAGGGAGGTAGGTGCGGGCTGGAAAAGACGGGGTAGCAGGAGTATGAGGGGGAGGAAGAGTAGTAATAGAGAGAGAGAAAGAGTGTATTAGGAGTACAAGACAGAAAGAGAGAGAGAGGGGGTGGTTCGAGAAATATATGAAAGGAAAAGAAAAAGGCATATAAATATAAAATATCTATAAAAACAAAAACAGAAATTGAATTAATACTGGAAAACCAAATATTTAAAGAGAAACGGCACCACAACTACTCTCGCTACACCCAGCACCACAACTACCGCCACCCCCAACACTACACTGCTGCCATTCCCATCCGAATCACTACTCAGATAACAAGCCAGTGCATAAAATGTAACAACACTTTAACTCAGAGTATAAAGAGTCGGACGAAATAGCGCCGAGCATTTTGTCCGGTGTACCAGTTCGTCGCATTTAATAATGGGTTCAAATTTTAGCAGAACGGGGTAAGGAAGGTTAGTGGATTATATGGAACGAGCCCCAGTGATTGACTTTGACTAGTACTTATTTTATCGACCCTGGAAGAATGAAAGGCAAAGTCGACTTCGGTTGAATTTGAACTCAGTATATAAGGACGGACGGAATATCGCTAAGCATTTTGCCAAAATTTAAAACCATTATTTTTGAAATCAAAGGAGCTCTCAGCAAGTCGTAGCTGTGTGATTAAAAACTTCCATTTTGCAGCCTTGTCTTGCCGTTTTCACTCCCCCAGTTTTGTTATCCCATACGCGCGCGCGCGCGCGCGTGTGTGGTGTAAGAAAAATGTTAAACTGAATGTATGTGAAGTCCTCATCTATTTGACTTATCTCAAGTCTGTATATTCCTGTCCTCAAGGCGGCGAGTTGGCAGAAAGGTCGACTTTGCCTTTCATCCTTTCGGGGTCGATAAATTAAGTACCAGTTTCGTGTTGGGATCGATCTAATCGACTGGCCCCCTCCCCAAAATACTTCGGAGCCTGTACCTAGAGTAGAAAAGAGTATATATTCCTATCCTCAACCCCCAATGTTTCAACACTTGCTCATTGTTCTTGAATACCAACACACTACCTGTTCTAATAAATATTTCTTTCCTATCTCTGACAACTTGACTTGGACCTTGAAACTTAGCTGCTTTATTAAATGCCAGCGAAACAACTTACATAAAACAAACTGTCAGGAGATAAGTTGTAAGATACACTGAACACGTTAGAGATATTCGACTCAACAACAGTTCACTTCTTCATAGTTGTTTCTATTCAGTTCACCAGCTCACCCGGTATCTATACATTTTTTTATTGTCTTACATATAACAGATCTCCGATTTGTTTTCCTCCTACGAGAGCAGCAACGTATGTTTGATCTAGGAACGTTACCAACTGAATTTTCAAAACATACAACAATATTAAAAGATCACAATACTGAACAACAAATACACGCACACACGCATGCATATCACACATTCGGTACATGTGGATAAACACGCTAATCTACAAATACGCACACACGCACACGTACACATAAACACACACGCACACACACATACACGCACACATACAAATACTCGCACACACACACGCAGATACAGATGCATTTATTAAACCTTCTGCTTCTCACATGGGGTATTTTATGCTTAATGGATGTACATTGATGCAGACATACACAAATATATATACATGCACATACTATACATATATACCTATAAGAAATTGAACTGACAAAGGAAATAAACAATTATGTTGTGAAGCTCATTAGTTTACAACTGTTTCTGAGACACTCATAGTGGAGTAGTTGAGTATTACGCTATACTTTCATCGGAGCTTCAAACATCTATATCTATATATATAGAGAGAGAGAACTAGATAGACAGATAGATAGATAGATAGATAGATAGATAGATAGATAGATAGACAGACTAACAGGCAGGCAGATTGACAGATAGATAAACAGACAAAAGAACAGATACACATACATACATACACACATAATTACACACAAGCACCGACCTACATAGTCGTATATTAGCACATGTAATATATAAGGATATGAATACATTCACATTTGCATGTGTGTTTACATGCACACATGCAAAGAAACAAATGCGTACATACACACTTTCACACACACACACACACACACACACATATATATATATATTTATATATATATATAATAAATAGAGAGAGAGAGAGGTACCTAAATACATATACGCACCCGTATAAGCATCCGCCTATAAACTGACGCAGACACTCCCACACGCATACAGTCACACAAGCACATACAGTACGCACACACGAGCGCGCGCACAAGGAGAACACATAGACGCACCTATGCACGCATATGTGCTTACGTATAACCAATTTAAACAGAGCAGAGCTGTCTATTTAAATAAGATTCTGGGTCCAGAACAGATAGGAAGGGCGGCGGGGCCGGGTGAAGTAGGGTTGTGGTGGGGGTCTGATGTTCTAAGACCTAATGAATATGTATCGGCAGATTGGTGGAAGCCATCTGTGAGTATGTTGTCTTGCTTGTGTACCGTGGGGCTTAACATTTCCAGGGCACCGCACGGCGTCGATGGCAGAAAGGGCGGAAAGGGGGCGGGGATACCAGGGCTCACGGACGATTTTCATGAGGTTAAAATGGACACCAAGTTGGGTTTCAGGCGACAGGTGTCGTCTGTTTGCATGTGACGTAAACGATATGGCTTGTCTCACCGATTGGCTGGCGATTTGTGCATATGGGCGTGTGTGTTTGTGCATACATGAATATATGTATGTAGAGATGTGTGTGTGTGTGTGTTTGTGCGTGGGTTGGTGGGGAACTGAGGATGATTGTATGGTTGTATGAGTGGCAGTATGGATGGATGGATGTGTGGTCATAAGTCTGTGTAAATGCATGGAGAGCTGGCAGAATCGTTAGCACGTCGGGCGAAATGCTTAGCGGTGTTTAGCCTGCCGCTTCGTTCTGAGTTCAAATTTGGCCGAGATCGGCTTTGCCTTTCATCTTTTCGGGGTCGATAAATTAAGTACCAGTCAAGTACTGGGGTCGATGTGATCGATTGTCCCCCTGCCCACAAAAATCCAGACCTTGTGCCTATTGTAGAAAGGATTATTATTATTCCTTCGTAACACACACGATAAAGTGTGTGTGTGTCTTCATTGGCTCATTATGCCGTAAATACCAATATGAAGTGACAGAGAACTGGTATGAGCATGTACCAAGTAAAGTTATGCAGGAGGATGGGAAAGGAACGATACTTTGGGACTATGATTTTCAGACGGATCGTGTAATCGAACACCGTCGGCCGGATATTGTCATATTGAATAAGAGAGGTTGAAAAAAATCACCAAGTACTCTGAATTGAAAGTGGAAAATGCAAGACTGTATGGAATACGAGAGGGTAATGTAAAAGTGGTACCAGTGGTGATCGGGTCATTCCCACTGAAACTTCAAGACTTCTTAAGGCAACTGGAAATCCCATGCAAGATTGATGTCTGCCTAAAAGCAGCCCTACTGGGCACAGCGCACATCTTAAGGAAAGTATTATCTGTCTGAGGTCCTTTTTGTGACTTGACAGATGACTAAAGACTCCGGTGCATTATTATTATTAATATTATTATTATTATTATTATTATTATTATTATTATTATTATTATTATCGAGAGCCATCTTCAGCAACAGCAACAGTAGCAGCAGCAAGATCAAACGAGCCAATTTGAAGGTGCAAAAGATAAGATGTATAAGGGAGACGAAACCAAATTTAATAAAAAATACAGGTTAAAGATCATGG
This sequence comes from Octopus bimaculoides, assembly GCF_046866305.1. Classification (NCBI taxonomy): domain Eukaryota; kingdom Metazoa; phylum Mollusca; class Cephalopoda; order Octopoda; family Octopodidae; genus Octopus; species Octopus bimaculoides. Next base: position 191,740,628 of record NC_142929.1, on the reverse strand, counting down.
TTCAGTGTATAGATACATACACATATGTATGTATGTATGTATGTATGTATGTATGTATGTATGTATGTATGTATGCATGTATGTATGTATGTATGTATGATTCTACAAGGTAAATTTGGTGTAGTAATACAAGTTTTCGTCTGCCAGACTGTGTAATTGGAGACGCCGAACAAGTGTAAACAAATGTTTTTACAATCTCCCTATGGCTAAAGAAAAGTAGGCTGGGTGTAACCAGCTTCGGTTCATTTATCGGTGGATCGAATTACATACACAGCGGGACCAAAATCGTGAACTGCTTATAGTCCAGCGAAAAAATAGAAAATACATTACAATGTATACGTGCGAGTGGGGGGGGGGAGGTGCATGTATGTTTTACCGTGAACTGATGGAAGACAAGCGCAGTGAAAGCCTCACTGAAGAGCTTTGAGATCGATCCAAACTGCTGGGAAACGCAAGCACAAGCCCGCTCTGACTAGTGAAGCTACGCCAACAGAGGTTCCACCGCCTATGCATAAAATAAGATTGCAGGGACACAAAGAAAGGACAAAATGCGCAAGTCCAGAACCTACTCTTTGCCTTTAGTGCCAAAAGATCACTAGTGTGCAGCAGAGCCTTTCGGGCACACATCGGACTGATTGGTCACGGCCGGACACACCGTTCTCCGTCTTCTTCTCGTATGGAATGCCCTTGACCATCGTCGACAACGACGGACGAAGTAATTATGCGTACCTGCGTGTGTGTGTGTGTGTGTGTGTGTGTGTGTGTGTGTGTAGAAAAGCAAAAAAAAAACGATCATCTTCCATAATATTCAACAATGTATGATATGGATTGCTAGCTGGGCAAGGCCTTAAAAACCTACAAATACCGTGAATTAGGGGCGCAGTGATCAATTACAAGAGATCACAGTCAACTTTTATTTTTTACATTGACTGCTAAAGTTTCCGATTACGGGGATATAAACACACCAGCATCGGTTGTCAAGTGATGTTGGGGGACAAACACAGACATATAAACATACACACACACATATTGGATGGTCTTCTTTCAGTTTCCGTCTACGAAATCCACTCACAAGGCTTTGGTCGCCATGAGGCTATATTAGAAGAGAATGAACCCGGAACCATGTGGTTGGTAAGCAAGCTCCTTACCACACAGCCACTCCTGCGCCTATATATATTTATTAATGTTTTCAGTTTTGTATGTTTTGTTATAAAAATATTATCAGATTCAAAACGATGTTTAATCTTTTCACCTTTCTTGTTTATTAAGTTTTTCATTTTTTTCTGTTTTATTTTATTGAGGGTTAAACTATTTTTTTAGTTGGGGGAGATAACCCAATTTTTTAATGGGGGTGAGGTAATCAAAAAGTACTAAGAAATAATTACAAACACAGCCGCACATACACAGTCTCTCTCACTCTCTCTCTCACACACATATACACACACAAACACATACACCGTCTCTCACGCTCATACGCATACTTCACACATTCTGTCTCATATACATATATTTAGAAACACCTAAGTACACACACACACACACACACACACACATGCCACCACACATACCGCTACACGTACTGCCAGAGATTAAAAGTAATGCCGTCCCTCAAAGAGGCAAAGATTTGGTGAATTGAATTGAGTTGTGTTTCCTTTTAAATAAAAACAATCAAATAAAGGGATTCTTCTTTCATGGCTTTAAGTCCCTTTCTCATTCATTCAGGCCTTCATTTATGTTTTTCATTCATTTCATTCGTTCCCTGGTTTTCTCCTTATTCCCCATCCTTCGCCTCCTCCTCCTCCTCTTTCTTTCCTTCTGTCTTTTCTCTCGTTCTTTCCTTCCTTCTTTCTTCCTTTTAACTGGTTTTCTTCTTTTATGAAGGTCTGAATCCTTTCCTTGTTGCAGGAAGTGCAGTACCCTCTGGTACCCGAGTTCAGGTGTGTGAAGGTGGGGTGGGGGTGGGGTCGAGAGATAAGTTTTGCCAATGTGTCTTTTAAATGGCCCCTAGGGACTGTTGTTGTTGTTGCTGTTAGTGTGATGTTGACAGTGATGGGGCGGTGGTGGTGGCATGATAGTAGCTGTTGTGTCGATGATGGTGGGGGGAGAGGATGTCGGTGGTGGTTGCTTTTGGAAATAAGACCTGGGAGAGAGAGAGAGGGGGGAGAGAGAAAGAAAGAGAGCGCGAGGGCTGGGATGGAGAAGAGCATTTAACGTATTATTGTATTTCAGAAACGGAGACCCCCAAGTGCAGATCGTTCAGTTAACAAATAAATAAATAAAAATGGGACTAATAGGGTCACTATTGTGGCTAGAACAAAAAAAGGATTGGATAGGGGTTAGGGTGTGACCGTAAAGAAAGATAATTTGTCCTGAAAGGAAAAAGAGCCGAGTTTTATCTTTTGAATCAAGATAAGCGAAACGAAGTGAAATTTTTCAAGGTAACACGTGTTGGAGTGCTTTGGTGCGCATGCGTAATAGTGTGTGTTGTGTGTGTGTGTGTGTGTGTGTGTGTGTGTGTTTGTGTTGTGTTAGCACGTGGCTTTGTGGTAAAGAGATTTTGCGTTCTGAGTTCAAATCCTTCCATGGCCTGCATGGGGGACGGGGGTGGAGTAGACTTAATCCCTCCTCACCCAGTTTTAATATCACCTACTCGGTCTCTTGGGGGCACCTTGAGAAGAGGGCGCCACTCAGTTGCGAGCATTCGGACCAAGTTTACGGTCTGAAAAATAATCTCCTGCCTCTTTCTTCCCACCAGTCTTGGGTGCCCGGAATAAGTTATACCTATTGCCCTTTCCGTCCTGACTAAAGATTAAAAAAAACAAAAACCCAGAAACAAAACGTCACATGTTACATGTGAGAATAAAAGTACATCATGTTAAGTTTATCGCTTCAATATGGCGGCCTTATCTGCCACACCTGTTACTTTCTGAAGAAAGGCTAAGAGCAAAACTAACATTTCACTGAGACGATAAATAAAAAAATATTTGATTTGATATAAGCATTGTAAAACGGTAAATTTGATAAATGAGTCTGGAGATAAATTGATGTTTTACTCGTATTTATTTTGTGATTTGATAAATGAATCAATTTGATAAATTAGAATGACATTTCAATTATTTTATTTTCCATCAACTTGTAAAGCGGTCGGTTTAGGGAATTCGGTTAACGCAGTAACAGGCTGCAGTTAAGAAAACAATCGGCGTGTATGTGTACGTGGTTTTCCCAACATTTTGTCTTTGCGTTTACCAAATACACGGAAATAGTGAATTAGGGAAGTTAAATTATCGATCTAATAAACTGATGGATTTGATAAGATGTTGTGTGAGGTAAAGTATTAGTGTTGTTATTGTTTTTATCAATCTCCATGTTTGATAATAATATGAAAGGAAAAAAAAAAGATTTGATAATTTAGTAAAATACACCATTTGTAAAAATGGCAGCCGCTAGATAAATAGTCGTGTACATGTTAAGTTTAACCCATTTGATTGATCTGTGATCGATGTTATTTTACAGATTGGTGAATTATTTATTTTAACTTGATGGAAATTAATACTGTGGGGAGGTTTATTAAACCGTAAAGATTACTCAACTAAAAACTTAGTTAATGCCATAAACGTGTTTGCTATTCAATGGTTTGAGAAAGTGAAAACAGAAAAAGAAACATAATAATAAATGGTCGCCTTTGAAAGTGCAGATACACAGCATAATTAACAGCTACAGAGAGGCCGCCGCTTCAGAAATTTAATTTACAAAATGATTTTCTTTGTTTTTTTTTCTTACATTTGATAATATAAAATAAATCTGGCACCCGCCAGTTACGGCGACGAAGACGACAGCGAGTGTTCTTGTTGATCCAATCAATGGAAGAGCCTGCTCGTGAAATTAAAGTGCAAGTGGTTGAGGGCTCTGCAGACACACAAACCCTTAATGTAGTTTCCAGCGAGGTTCAACCTGACACAGACTGTGACCAGGCTGACCCTTTCAATATACAGCTACTGCTCATTTTTGCCCTCTGAGTAGACTGGAGCAAACGAGATATAAAGAACACAACACACCGCCAGGTATCGAACTCACCACCTGAGGATCCATAGCCGAAACCCCAAATCACTAAGCCACGCGCCTAGATTTCACGACAATTTCTAATGCAAGCACAAAGCCAGAATATTTTGAGGGGAGGGGGTCAACCGATGAAATCATTGCTGGTGCGCTTAACTGGTAATTTATGGATTTTGTGAGTGGGGGATGACAGAAAGCACAAACCGCACAGGGATTTGAACCCGGTACGTGACAAGCCGAATTAAATACTAACAGACGTTTTGTTAGAGGCCTTAACCGTTCTGTCAATCCATCCCAGCCCTTATATTAGATATCGTGAAGAGACGACGTGGCTTAGTGGTTAAGGAACCCTGGAACACTCGTCGTCGTAACCGATCGGGTGCCAGTTTTTTTTTTATATTAGATATCAAAATACACATGCACTTACACACACATGCTTACACACACACACACACACACATATATATAGGCAAACTTATGTGTGCGTATGTGTGTATATGTGTGTATGTGTGTACATATGTGTGTGTATGTGCGTGTGGTATATACGCTGATTTTCTGTAGGTTTCCATTCACCAAATCTACTCACAAAGCTTTGGTCGGCCCAAAGTGCCGTGCAGTGGGACTGAACCCGTAACCATGAGATTGGGAAGCAAACTTCTTTCAACGCCCTCAGTATGCGCACTCATCCTTCTTCCCTTGTATTAACTCTCTCTGGTCCTCTGTTTTCCTCTCTTCCTCTCTCCCTGTACAATGTAAAGCGTGACATCAAAAGTCAAGCAAGCAACCAACCAGCGTTTGTATCTGCTATTATCATACAGAGCCGGTCATTCAATCTTGTTCTATATTTTCCAACACAAATATATTCTTTCTGCTGTTCACATTACATATCCCTCAACATCCGAGATTTTCATTTGCAGATATCCATAAATTCTACACGTATTGATACATGTGTCGGAGTACACGTATTATTCACAGGTGATACCCGTTTTAATACCCGTATTGGTAAACGTATTGATATATTTATTTATTTATTTACTGCCCACAAAGGGCTAAACATAGAGGGGACAAACAAGGACAAAAAGATTAAGTCGATTACATCGACCCCAGTGCGCAACTGGTATTTATTTAATCAACCCCGAAAGGATGAAAGGCAAAGTCGACCTCGGCGGAATTTGAATTCAGAACGTAACGGCAGACGAAATACCGCTAAGCATTTCGTCCGATGTGCTAACGATTCTTATTTCTTTACTGCCCACAAGGGGCTACACACAAAGGAGACAAACAAGGACAGACAAACGGATTAAGTCGATTATATCGACCGCAGTGCGTAACTGGTACTTATTTAATCGACCCTGAAAGGATGAAAGGCAAAGTCGACCTCGGCGGAATTTGAACTCAGAACGTAGCGGCAGACGAAATACCGCTAAGCATTTCGCCCGTGCTAACGTTCCTGCCAGCTTGTTGCTCTGTTGATAAACTTATTGGTACTGTCAATCTGCTGGAAATGTTAACTCGAAAGCCAGTCCTGACCGATGAGGTGTTTGATCAAAAGCCAACCTTACGTAGCCATTCAGTCATATTTTATTCAGACTTTGTTAATTTAAGACAACATTATGCAATATGCTTCGATTTTTTTAAAGACAATGAAATATGTTTTGAGGAAAATTTGACTGTTGCTTTTTACTGGATTAAAATAGCAATGACCGTGTTCAAGATCCGAGAAAATTCACTAAGCCTTTCCAGATGGCACCAATGGAGAGACCAGCAAAGAAGAGCAGGGGTCGGTAGAGCCTTAGTATGGGATCAGCAATGACAAGACGTGGACTGAAGAAGAACCCACCTAAGACCAGGTAAACAACCTCCTCCTCCTCCTCCTCCTCCTCCTCCTCCTCCTCCTCCTCCTCCTCCTCCTCCTCCTCCCCCTCCTCTAATTTGAGGCCGACACAGACTAAACAGTTTTCCTGCAATGACCGAACTACTGAAGAACGTGTACAGCTAAATGCAGCACTTATATTTAGAATCCATGCATTATTCGCGATTATATTATTCAACAGGCATCGAACAGGTTTGGAGTAAGTATAGGATCATCATGGAGTTGGTCTGATTCCAAGTTGGGCGGATTTATGTCCGATCCAATATGGCCGTCATCAAACAACTGATATCAGTTAAAGAAATGTACTTATGCATTTACATATTTGAATGTGTATATATGTACGCATGTGTTCGTTCATTCATATATATATATATATATATATATATATATATATATATATATATATATATATATATATATATATATATATATATATATATATATATATATATATGTATAGATAGATAGATAGATAGATAGATAGATAAATAGATAGATAGATAGATAGATAGATAGATAGATAAATAGATATGCGTATATATATATATATATATATATATATATATATATATATATATATATATACACGTATGTATATGTATATATATGTACGTATGTATATATATATATATATATATATATATATATATATATATATATATATATATATATATATATGTATATATATATATATAGTAGACTTACTTGCAAAAAAGGACGTGTGCGTTCAATAATGTAATAATACAAAGAATATATATACATGTATACACACATATATGTACATACTTACATCTACATGTGTATATATATATGCATATCAGGGTACAGGACGTTAGAACAATAAACTACAGACATGTATATATATATATACATATATATATGTATATATATATGTATATATATATGTACGTACGTACATGTATATATATGTAGTATTATGTATATATATATATATATGTATATTTACATACATATATATATATATATATATATATATATATATATATATATATATATATATAAGCAGTCATACTTATCTGTGTGTGTGCGTGTAATTATACTTATCTACATATATGTATATATATATATATATATATATATATACACACACATACAAACACACATATACATACATATATATACACATACATACATGCATACATATACACAAACATGCATATAAATCATACTAGCTGCAAGACATATCCACCACAACACCTTCTCCTCTTCCACAACACTTCCTTTCCCTCCTCCTCCTCCTCCTCCTCCTCCTCCTCCCCCTCCTCTAATTTGAGGCCGACACAGACTAAACAGTTTTCCTGCAATGACCGAACTACTGAAGAACGTGTACAGCTAAATGCAGCACTTATATTAGAATCCATGCATTATTCGCGATTATATTATTCAAAAACTATTGAATCGTGAATGAATCGGCACTGATGTAGCTAGTTTAGGCATCGTGCCTCCCCACCCCCTCCTCCTCCTCCTCCTCCTCCTTTCTCTCTCAACTTTATTTCTTTATTCTCCCACTTTCTCTTTTACTCCTTACGTATCGCCTCATGTTGCCACCCCGCACCTCTAATGACTTGCACACTACATCGTCCTTTCCCGAGAAACGATGCCCCGTGGCAAAAGTGACAACGGCCAAAGATATTCTTACCATCTTCTTCAGTTCTGTGTTATTGTTATTGTTGTTAATTTTTTCTTAAGAGAAACAAAACCAAAAGCAATAAACACCTCATTAAATAAATAAATAAATAAATAAATAAATATAAAATAAATATAAAAAACTAGAAGTAAAAAAAAGTAAGGTGTTATTTTTCCCCTTTTATTTGTTCGTTTGTGTGTTTTTATTTGGTTGTTATTTGTTATTGTTTTTTTGCTGGTGATTTTAGGAAAAAAATATTAGAAAAATACGGGAAGAAAAAACAAAAAGAAATGGTAAAGAGAAACGTTTGCAAAAAAATATGAATATTTTTTAGTGGGAGAAAGAAAGCAAGGACGAAATAAAGAAGAGGAAGAAAAGAAAAAGAAAGAAAGAAAGAAAGAAAGAAAGAAAGAAAGAACGGGGGGGAGAGGGAGGAAGGAAAGAAGGAAGAAAGAAAGGAAGGTTAATTAATTTCATTGGTAAAGAAATTAAAAACCATAAAAGGAAATATTTAAAAGGAATTGGTTGGTGGTGTTTTTTTTTAATTCCAAACATGGTAGCATCATGTTTTATATGTTCTTGTGTCATGTCAGGTCGGGTCTGGTCAGGTCAGGTCAAGTCACTAATTGGCTAATTTGTCGGTCGTACGGGCTAAAAACCTAATTAACAAAAAGTGAGTGAATGTGTACGTGTATGTGTGTGTGTGTGTGTGTGTGTGTGTGTGTGTGTGTGTGTGTGTGTGTATTCAGTGGCGATACAGACAGACACACACACATTCACATAGAATTGAATTAGTATGAAATGACAAATTTACAGGCGAAGGGCGCCATCACCGATTGCATTTTCTCTCAATAGATTACTCGGAATAATTAACAATTAATATATTTCTCTTAATGAGGCGGCGATCTGGCAGAATCGTTACCTCGCCGGGAAAAATGTTTAGCGGCATTTCTTCCGAAAATGCCTCTGGGGTCGACCTTGCTTTTCATCCTTTTGGGATCGGGAAAATAAGTACCAGTTATGCACTGGGGCCCTTCCCCTTCTGCCAATATTTGATATCAATGTATTGCTGCTATTACTTTTTATTCATAAACACACAACAAATTAAACTGTTGGAAAAGAAAAAATCCTAACATCGGGCTACAACAAATTGCATTAGATGCCAAGAACCCCCCTAAGTATCCTAGCTGTCCCTAATAACAGTTTTCTGGATCGCTTTACTAAATTGGGTTTTCTGCCTATTTCCTCTATTCATCTGTTCAAATCTTTAGGGATAGTTCCTAATGCACCTATAACTACTGGGATACATTTTACCCGCACTTTCCATAGTCTCTGTAACTCAATGGCCAGGTCCTGATACTTTGCTATTTTTTCTATACCTCATATTGATTTTTTCATCATTTGGGACTGTATTGTTACAACAACAACAACAACAACAACAACAACAACAACAACAATAATAATAATAATAATAATAATAATAATAATAATAATAATAATAATAATAATAATATTCATATACACACAACAGATTAAACTGTTGGAAAAGAAAAATTCCTAGCATTGGGCAACAACAAGTAGTAACCTGAGATGCCAAGAACCCTCCGAAATATCCGTTTTCTGGAGCTGCACTAATGCTATTAGTAGTAGTAGTAGTAGTATCAAGGCAGTGAGCTAGCAGAGTCGCCACCGTTCTGGATAAAATGCTTAGTGGCATTTTTTCTGGCTTTACGTTCTGACTTCAAATGCCACCGAGGTCGACTTTGCTTTTCATCCCTTCGGAGTAGGTAAAATGAGTACCAGTTAAACACTGGGGTTGATTTAATCGACTAATGCACTGAAATTGCTGGCCTTGTGCCAAAATTTGAAAGCAATTGCGGGTATAATACCAGTTTTGAAATGAACTCTTTTCTCAGACTGGTATGGAGACTGATAGCGTCCTGCACTTTTTGCAGGCCCTTAGATTAAAAAAAAAAGGACCTATTAAAAGACCCCTGATGCAGGAATAGGCCACACCACTATCCGTTGGGATTCTTACTTGATCACGAGGAGAATGGGTTGCTTAATCTGGAAAAATTGCCATCACTTGACAATTATATGTAAGAGCAAGAAGGAAATACGTAAAGGCCAAGGTTCTGGGGGGGAAGAGGGTGGGTGAGGCGGGTAATGCGGGGAAAGTGAAGGTGTGCCATTATTTGGGTGATGATAGAGAAGTATGTCGTCGATTCCTAAGGATGTCACACGACCAACCAGCTCGAAGCAGACACAACTGTAAATAAGTGCTGTTGTGTATCGTTGAGCTGACTGGACCGGTCACTCGGTTTCTATGGCGTATAAATGACTCAGATCACACTACTCCCCACTAAACGAAGCACCAACCCATTGAAGAATTACACATTTACAGCTGAGTGGACTGGAGCAATATGAAATAGTGTCATGCTCGGGGCACAATGTGCCGCCGGGAATCGAACTCACTTAGGGTATCCGTGAGCTGATTACTCTTACCACTACGTCACGTGCCCTCATTGGTGGCAGAAGCTTACTTCTAAAGTTACCCATCATACGACGAGCAACGCTTTAATATCATTGCATTGACCAGACTATGACATGTTGTTAGATCCCGCTGAACCCAATGCGCTTTTTTTGTATTGGCAGCGGCTTTCAAATGATGTCAGCCCCATTGGTTAGGCAAGCCAAGATTACCCCTGGATGGGATGCCAGTTCGTCACAGGGTGGTTACTCATTTACGACGGAGTGGACTGCGGTAACACGGAATGTAGTGTGTTGCTGAAGAATACAATGCATCGTCTGTCTGGGAATCGAAACGATGGTCTTAGGACCCAACCACTTGGCTACTCGCCTTCCAGACACAACCGTTATAGCACCATCTCCCACGGGGGAAAGAACCCACTGGTGAATGAGCTGAGTGAGTAAGACCCCAGGGGTACTCTTTTACTCTTTTACACCTTTTAATTGTTTTAGTCATTTGAATGTGGCCATGCTGGAGCACCGCCTTTAGTCGAGCAAATCAACCCTAAGACTTATTCTTTGTAAGCCTAGTACTTATTTTATCTCTCTTTTGCCGAACCGCTGTTACGGGGACGTAAACACTCCAGCATCGGTTGTCAAGCGATGTTGGGGGAGGGACAAACACAGACACACTAACGTACACACACACACACACACACACACACACACACACACACATATATATATATATATATATATATATATATATATATATATATATATATATATATATATATATATATATCGCTATCAATCTGGAGTAATAATTTGTAGTTTTGAAATCAGTAGTTCTTTGACTGCTATTTCTGAATTCTCAGTATGTTGGAGAAGCAGGTTACTGTCAATCCCTATATATTTATGATTATAAATGTTTTTTACCGAAAAGGTTTTTTCATACTGAGCTACCCGGCAAAATTGTTAATTATTAATTTTATTACTAATTGACGATTCCCTGCCCTGCATATCTATATATATATATATATATATACATATATACGACGGGCTTCTTTCAGTTTCCGTCTACCAAATCCACTCACAAGGCTTTGGTCGGCCCGAGGCTATAGTAGAAGACACTTGCCCAAGATGCCATGCAGTGGTAAGCAAGCTAGGGAGGGGGGGGGGGGGTCATGGAGAAGACGGGAATGATTGAATGGAAAACATTTCTGTTGTTGTTAATGGCTACCTCCATTATTTTAGACAAGTTGGAATCAAGAACTACAGGACTGTAGACGGTGGGATCAGAGAAGATGACCTTCTTGGGAATAATGTTTCCAAAGATCAAGATGTGTGATTGCATTTAGAAAGAAGAAGAATGAAGTGTTTGATGAAAATAAGGCATAGGAGTAGCTATGTGATAAATAGCTTGCTAACCAACCACATGGCTTCGGGTTCAATCCCACTGCGTGGCACCTTGGGTGAGTGTCTTCTACTATAGCCTCGGACCGACCAAAGCATTGTGAGTGGATTTGGTAGACGGAAACTGAAAGAAGCCCATCGTATATATATGTGTGTGTGTGTGTGTGTGTGTGTGTGTGTGTGTCTGTGTGTGTCTCTGTGTGTGTCTGTGTGTGTGTGTGTGTGTGTGTGTTTGTCTGTGTGCGTCTGTGTTTGTTCCCCCACCATCGCTTGACAACCGATAGTGGTGCGTTTACGTCCCCGTAACTTAGCAGTTCGGCAAAAGAGTATTAGGCTTACAACGAATAAAAGAATAAGGATTAGCTCTAGGGTGCATTCCTTGATGGTAATTGAAGGAGGATCAGCAGGGCTGGTGACCTTGCGGGTTTGACGCTATTGGGAGGGGTGGGGCTTTGTAATTGCAGTGCATTTGTATGGGTGATGGTCAGGTTGTGAAGTGGAATGGGATAGCCTTGTGGTGAATTACCGAAATGTTAAAAGAAATTGGGACGAATATTGTATCGATTGTGTGAACCACACATAAATACACATATAACTATAGCTTTCTTTCTCTCTATTAATCTATCTAGCTAGATATCTATCCATATCTACATCTCTCTCTCCTTCTCTCTTTATATATATATATATATATATATATATATATATATATATATATATATATATATATATATATATATATATATATATATATATATATATATATATATATATATATATATATATATATATATATATATATATATATATATATATATATATATATATAGGTGAGAAAGTATACATAAATATATATATATGTATATATATATACATACATAATATATATATATGTGTGTGTGTGTGTGTGTGTGTGTGTGTGTGTGTGTGTGTATGTATATCAAATCCATGATGTGAAAGAAGTAAATAAGTAAACAGAAATGGAGGGGAAAGTATACGAATGGAGGAAAATATAAATTGAATAGAGAAATGTTAAAAATAAAATCCAATTGGAATAAATGTAAAGAAAGATTTTAAAAAGAGAGCGCACGTACACATACACACATACACACACATACATATATATAGTTCAAAATTATGCAAAAAATAAAATAACAGGAAATGGTAGAGACAGGCCAGGGGACAAAACACAAGGTGTATTAATTTGAAGCTCAGAAGAAATGGAAGAGTCTTTGACGTTTCGAGCCTATGTTCTTCTGCAAAAAAGAAGGAAGAAAGGCAGATAGAGAGAGAAGAAAATGGATATATATATATATATATATATATATATATATATATATATATATATATATATATATATATATATATATATATATATATAAAATTGATAGATAGATAGAGAGGGAGATTGAGAAGGATAGGAAGAGATTTAAAGCTCAAGAGATTAGAAAAGATTAAGAAAGACGATGATAAAATGCAAAGGAGAGGAATAAAATTGAATAAGAGACGAAGATGTATTAGTTTTTAATGAGTAGCTCTTGAAAAGTGAGTGATGTGGCCAACCATTGTTATCATTGGTCTATCAATCTGTTGGGTGGAAGAGGGGGCTGGGGGTGAGGGTAAGAGGAGTCAGTAACACTTGAGGCCAGGGAATATGTTTTTTAATGGCTTTCATCGCTGCTGAAGAAGGAGTTGCTGACCGTATTGCAAGCAGAACCAACACAACGCG
>NC_142929.1:191699940-191717440 GCF_046866305.1 Octopus bimaculoides | reverse complement strand
GCGCCGCATTTTTCGATTTTTCCTTCATTGCCTCAAGCCTGAAAAAGAAATATGACGATGCATATACATGCAGACATATACTCATACATACATGCATACATATATGATTTTATGTTCAGTTATAACAAAAACAATTTTTCATTAATCGCATGGGTTACTCTATAATTTTGTAGAGTACAAATTCATTATTCTTAAACAAGATTATCGTTGACAGTGACTTGGAAGTTTCAGCTTAGATTAACTTCAGTACATCACAGTTCCATGATGGCTTAGCTGGCCGAAACTTCGAAGTCACTACCGATATTGTACTTGTTAAACAATAATGTACGTATGTTTGTACAGTGTGTGTGAATATGTAAAAATCTATATATATACATACATACATATACATACATACATACATATATATATGTATATGTATATATATATATATATATATATATATATATATATATATATATATATATATACATGTGTGTGTGTGTGTATGTGCGTGTGTGTGTGTATTATATATATATATATATATATGCACACACACACATGTATAAGCATATCCACTTGTATTTTTAACCCTTAATCACCAAAATATACAAAGGAACAGGACGGCCGAGACCTCGTTCATGGCACTTATCTAGTCTTTGTGCGATGCACAAAAAGCGTAAACCTGTTTCGGTCATTCAGACAGCGGTGGTGGGCGACAAACACAGGCACAAAGACATACACAAGTAGACATATATAGAGAGAGAATGGGCTTCTTTCAGTTTCCGTCTATCAAATCCACTCACAAGGCTTTGATTGATCTGAGGCTGTAGTAGAAAACACTTACGGAATGTTCCATGCAGTGGGACTGAAACCGGGTCTATGCGGTTGGGAAATAAACTTACTACCCAGCCGCGAGTATCTTTGTTTAATAAATAAAAACATGTTAGATTGGTAAATGAATTTCTGTAAACGTTTATGTATAACACGAAAATGCAAATATTTAAAACAAACTTTTATACCACGCCCTAATCCCCTTACCTTTGACTCCCCATAAGGCCGCCCCACTGGGCTGTCAACCCCCCACCACCCACTTGGCTTTCACCGAACCGTCTCTTGAAACATAACTATGAAGGAAATATATTTACCTTTTCCTCTATCAGGCTGTGACCTGTTATCTCTCCCCAGGTAACTGAATTATCTATTAATTTGCTCTTCACAGCGAGAGGTAGCATGTGCTATTAGTTTTAAACATTTGTATCTTTCTACTATGATAGTTAGGCGTAAGGAGAACGTTTCTGTTTTCACCAGTTGTTACTTGTGAATCAACAAGATGTGCTGTAAAGGCCAGGAAGAGCAAGCAATATGGATAAGAGTTGTCGGAAATTTGTGTCCAGACTAAAAGAGGTAAAAAAAAAAAGAATCGATTGCCGCCAATTGGGTGCTGTGCTTGTATAGACACATATATGTGTGTAGGTAGATGTGAGAGAGAAAGAGAAAGATAGATAGAGAGAGAGAGAGAGAGAGAGAGAGAGAGAGAGTGTGTGTGTGTGTGTGTTGCAGCAAGCCGAAACAGCGAAGTCAGTGCCAAGCTTTTATCAAAGACATTCTACCAAAGACTGTTGAGCAATTCTTCAGTTTAATGGGAAATTGTTTCAATAAATTAAGTTTTAAAAAACGTTATATCATTCTTTTAGTTGTTTCAGTCATTGGACTGCGGCCAGGCTGGAGCACGGCCTTCCAGAATACTCAGTCGAACGAATCGTACTTATTTTGCAACGCCTGGTACTTATTTTATAGATCTTTTTTTACCGAACCGCTAGTTATGGGAACGTAAACACACTGACACCGGTTGTCAAATGGTGGTGGATGACAACACACACACACACACACACACACACATACGCACATACACACACATACTGATATATATGTACACATTCATACAACAGGGCTCTTTCAGTTTCCGTCTGACAAACCCATTCATAAGGCTTTGGTCGGTTCGAGGTTATAGTGGAAAACACTTGCGCAAGGTGCCAAGCAGTTCGACTGAACGCAGAAACCATGTGCTTGGGAAGCAAACTTCTCACCACGCAGCCACATTTACGCCAATATGTGTGTGTGTGTGTGTGTGTGTGTTGATGTGTATGTGTGTGTGTGTGTTGATGTGTATGTGTGTGCGTGAGTGTTTATTGACGTATCTGTGCATATATGTACAGGTATGATTTTCCCACGCGAGTTTATTTGTCTATGAGCTTTATAAATGGCGTGTGTGTATACATGAGCCTATGCGTTTTCGTGTGTGTGCGTGCGTGCGTGCGTGTGTGTGTGTGTGTGTGTGTGTGTGTAAAATTTGACAGCTTCTGATAGATACCGGAATTGTAGCTGACTTCGCACCCGCATATACTTGCAGATACACAAGCGTACACACACACACACACACACACACACACACACACACACACACACACACACACACATTAACATTGAAAGTAAACTGTGACTTCAGGTGTTCGTACGTGTATGTAGTAAACTCCGTTTTTTGTGTTTTGGGGGGCCTTGTTTATTGGAGACGGAAAGCATAAACAAGGCATGAAAAGTCAAGTTTAATCCTATTGTATTGTAAAGGTAGGTTTCAGTTTTGATCATCTGCCTTGTGTTAAGGGATCAACTGCGACAATAGGACCGCAGAGAAGCAACAACAAAAAAAAAACAAGAATCCTTGTTATTGAAAAAAAAAAAATAATAAATTCAGTGATTCAGTTTTTGTGATGTTTTTTGTTGTTTTTATGTGTTGGTCGACATCCCACACGTGTCTGTTTAAAAAAAAAATATTTCTTTCCGGAATCTCATGCAAACGAGAAGATACTATTCGTTAGAGTTTTTATTTTTATTTTATTTATTATTCATTTTTGTGTGTGATTTTGAATTTTGTAATTATTTTTCGTTTATTTTTGTTTTTATTTTATTTATTTATTCTGTATCGTCTGCTTCATTGAAATAAAATCGTTTGATAAAAGGAGAGAACAAAACTGAAAGATGAGAGGAAGAAAGACAGGGAAGACTTTGAAATGAGATGCGTCTTTGATGTTAGAGTCAAAGAGAAAATTGTACAAAAGAATTCTTTCTTATCTAATGAGGAATTAATTGTCTTCACAATTTGTGTCATTTTGTATTCAGCTTCGAAAAAACTAACGAAGGAATTTGTTTCTTGATCGGTGAATTTAGATATTGCTAGCTATCAAATGGCCATAAAAATTGTAGTTCGTTGTGTTTCATTTCATCTTAATTGAAATACATAATAATAACGATAATAAAATAATAATAATAATAATAATAATAATAATAATAATAATAATAATAATAATAATAATAACAACAACAGCATAATAATAAGAATTATGATGATGATGACGACGACAATGACGATAACGATGTCCACGATGACGACGACAATGATGATGATGATGATGATGATGATGATGATGATGATGATGATGATGATGGAGATGATGAGTATGATGTTGAATATAAAAATCATTAAACGCAAAAGAAACATAATTATCTGAGAATATTGGAAAGTGACAAAAGCAAAAACAGTGAAATGAAGAAAACAGTGAAAAATGCTTCTTTTTTTCTTTCTTTTTTTTCTTAGAATGAAGAAGATTCTAAAATCTAAATTAAATATGGAGATCGTCCTACACGTAGTCAGCCTGGGTGTAGTGGCCCTAATAAGGTCCGGGGCAGGAATTAAGTGACTCTCCATCAGTTACGATGGGGTGTGTTTCAGTTGATCTGATCAACGGAGAAGACAGTTCGGGAAATTAACGTGTAAGCGGCTGAGTACTCCACAGTCGCGGGTGCCATTAACGTAGTTTTCAAGAAGATTCAGCGTGACACAGAATGTGCCAAGGTGGGCCCTTTTGAATTACAGGTACAGCTCATTTTTGCCAGCTGAGTGAATTGGAGCAACGTAAAATAAAGTGTCTTGCTCAGGGAGACAACGTGCCCCTGGGAAACGAACTCATGAACTTACGATCGTGAGCCGCACACCCTAACTACTAAACCACGTGACACTACTCGAGAGGAATTAGTGAATGGGTGGGGAGAAAAGAATGAGTTAAAGGACATCGAGAGAGAGAGAGAGAAACGGAAGCAGCTCACAATGCACATAAGCATGCATTCTCAATCTGATGTCGACTGATTATAGAAGAGAAGACGGAATAGGATGGATGATTGTCAAGATGGTAGTAGGACTAAAGACAAGTCTGGGTTCTTATCTAGCAGAAAAAGAAGAAACACTAATGACTAACAAACAACTGATTGACTGTTTAATCAGCACATTGAACAAACGATCGATTACTTAGTTGTTTAGACATTTAACTAATTGACTAACGATAAAGAAGTGATATTGAACCAGTGCATGTGTTGTTGCTGTTATTGGCGTACCGACCCTTCCAAAATACAATAAATACTTCTTAAGTTGATAATGAATGAAGGTCCGTTTATAGAATGTGCGGAATCTCAAAAGAAGAAGCGGGAAAAAAGGGGGTCAAACTTTGAAGGGGACATCTAGTCAAAGAAAGAGGTATTGAAGAAAGGAACTGAAGAGATGATCTTGGCGGTACAGGAATAGTCCCATAGGCGCAGGCTGTGTGGTAAGACGTCTGCTTCCCAACCACATGGTTCCAGGTTCAGTCCCATCGCATGGTACCTTGGGCAAGTGTCTTTTACTATAGACTTGGGCCCGCCAAAGTCTTGTGAGAGGATTTGGTAGAAGGAAACTGAAACCCGTTGTATATATACATGTGTATATGAGTGTGTATGTGTGTGTGTGCGTGTGTGTGCGTATGTGCGTCATTGTGTCTGTCTTTGTCCTCCACCACCACTTGACAACCAGTGTTGGTGTGTTTACGTCCCCGTAACTTACGGGTTCGGCAAAAGAGACCGATCAAATAAGTACAAGTCTTACGAAAAAAAAAATGCACTGGGGTCGATTTATTCGACTAAAAACATCCTCAAAGCGATGCCCCAGCATGACCGCAGTCTAATTAAAAGATAAAAGGTAGAAGATTAAACGGTAAACTGAATTAAGGAAACGGTAGATTAACAAGACTGCTCCCCTGCCCCCACCAAAATCCCGCGTGTGCGATGATTTTGATAAGACCATAACTCACACTGTATCGGAATGTTTACGGTTAGCTCAGAAGGAATAGAAACAGAGAAATCCTGATAAAACTGCTGCAACAATATTCTGGAATATTTTCAAGAAATTTGGTTTTGCATTCACGAAAGAAAACAAACTATAAGTATTTTGTAGGAATAGACGAGTAATAAGCCTTCGAAAACGACAGTGATGTTGTTGTGGGACTTGCCTATACTAAGTAAAAGAAGAACGGAATACAAGAGACCGGATATTGTGGTCATTGATAAGAGGAAAGTGTATATTGTAATCGACACGGCATGTCCCTTTGATAGTAGAATTTATAAAAAGGAAAAAGAAAAAGAGTATTACATCCACTTGGAGTATGAAACGTTCAAGTGCTGGAGTAGAGAATTTGGCAGTTCATGATACTGCCGATTATTATTAGGACCTTGGGAACAATAGCAAAATATTTGAGGAGAAACCTTGAGAAACTTTTATCTTAACCTGAAAGTAGGCGCAGTGAACGAAACCACGTTTATCACGTTTAGAACGAATTATCTGAAAAGTCCTCAATGTAATATGAGAACAGATCATTTAACTTTCATCTTTAACCTGTTTCAGTCATTAGACTTTGGCCATGCTGGGGCACGGCCTTCAAGAACTTTTAGTCGAATGAATGTAGCTCTTTATATTATTGATTTCTAGAAAAGAAACTGTATGAGGTTTTCGTCATCAGCAGACAAAATTATATGAGTGTAGAAAATTTGAAAGAAATTCTGATGGTTGGCTAAAATTTAAAAAGATCCCATGATGGAATGTGATTGGTCATAGGTTTTCTGTATTAAGGCTGAGTTTAACAACAGCAACAACAGCATCAACGTTAAAAAAACCAACACTAACAACAGTGACAATAACTACAACAACATCAGCAACAACAATAACGTACACGTCACAGTAAAGATGCGGTGACCCGAATTAAGCTAAGATGTAACAACCAAGACACAGTTGCAACACTGTGACGAGAACTCGCGTAGCACAGATGACCTTCGCCAATCAACAACAGCAGCAACAACAACAACATTGATGATTGTTTATTTATGTATTTGTTACATTGTTGTTGCTTTTGTTGTTGTTGTTGCTATCACCAGCAAGCGCGCAAATGACGTCATTTGAATTAGATGTGACCACGCGCAGCTGAACGACAACATTTGATAGATAGGGGGACAATGATAGCGGGTGGGGGTGGGGCAAGGAGGGATGTTATCAGTTGTTTCTTGTTGAAAACTCCCAGCTCCCTCGTACTCCCTCTCGTACCCCTCTCTTTCTCTCTCTCTTTCTCTCTCTTTCTTTCTCTCTTTCTCTCTCTATTTCTCTCTCTTTCTTTCTCTCTTTCTCTCTCTATTTCTCGCTTGCTTTCTCTCACTTTTTCTCTCTTTCTCTCCCTATTTCTCTTTCTTTCTTTCTCTCTTTCTGTCTCTCTTTCTCTCCCTCTTTCTTTCTCTCTTTTTCTCTCTCCCTCTCTCTCACTCAGTCGCTCAGAGCAGATGGTAAAATGGTTAGTGAAAACATACTTGGCTAAGTTACTGCATAAGTGTGTGTGTGTTTGTGACAGTGTGTGTCTGTATATGTGTCTGTTTGTGTGTATGTGTGTGTGTGTGTGTGTGTGTGTGTGCGTCTTAGTACGAGCGAGTGTGTGTGAAGGAGTGTGTGGTGCATGTGTGTGCCTGCCTATGTGTGTGTGTATATGAGCGCGAATCTGTATGTTTGCGTGCGGTGCGCATTAACATAACTTCACGTCGAGAAACAATAAAGTAGAATAAACTTCATCACCGTTATCCCCACCACCACCACTGAGATTCCAGCAACACCACCGCCGCCGCCGCCATCACCACACCGCCGCCGCCGCCGCCGCCGCCACCATCACCAACACCAGCACATGTACTGTCACCCGAACCACAACGACAGCAACAGCAACAATATTTCTGGCTCTGCAATGACCTCTTTTTCTGTGTGGATGTCTTTCTTTGAAGCAATAACTTTGATTGTGTGTGGCTCTGAGGAAATTTACTTGGAGACCCATGGAATAGATTACAACTGAAGGCGCACGTGTGTGTGTGTCGTATACTTGATGTCCACACACATACCATGTAGACGTATGTATGTGTATGTGTACGTTTGAATGTATCTGTGTATGTGTGTGTGTCCATCTATGTATGTATATATATATATATATATATGTGTGTGTGTGTGTGTGTGTGTGTGTGTGTGTATGCATGTATGTAGACACGCCAACATGGCTGTTCCGTCGAACGGACTCTACTACGATTTTCTAACCCCAAGAGGACATCGCTTCTAGCTCGTCAACGATGCACAGCTGTGTGTCGCTTGAATCTCGCTGAGTATACATATATATGTATATATATTGTGAGCAGAAGTAAGCTACTGCTATTTCTAGCAGACGAGGTGTCTAGTACTGAAGAGATGCAGAAATAGCTCGAAACCAGACTGGCATGCTCGTCCCGTCGCTAGGTTAAGGTAACTGGCCCAAGGTGGAAAAAAATGGCGCAATCAAGATACAATTGGAAGCGCATTGTGACTAGTGGTGCATAACAGCATCTAATGGTCTGCTTGATACCATAGATACCGTGGTGTATATATCTGACACCTTATCGTTCAGTTGAACGCCATTACCTGATTCTAGTCGGGAGTCCTTTGGTGGTGTTTATCTTATATTCAAACCAAACCCTACAGCTTCCTTCTCGTGTCTTCCATACAAGCACTGACCAGTGAAAAGTTCGAGCTGGACATTAGCTGCATCGATCTGTTTGATATGAGATCTATGAGATTCAACAGTCACAAACACTGCCCTTTCATCCCCCCTCCTTCTTCTGGTTCTCCTCCTCCCTTTTTCACTGACAAAACAAAAAGCTCGGTGGTTCAAGGTGTTTGGTAAAAAAAAAAAAATAACTTCAAAGAAAAATCCAAGCAGTTTTCTTTGAGTTTTATTCTTTGGACTAAAAAACATAAGGATAGAGTGACTACGCCTAGGTTTTATGTAATTTGAAGATTAGAAGGGAAACGAAGGCCGAGAAAATGTTAAAATATTTAGTAGGGACCAGACTAAGGTCCATATTTTGGAGGCGAGTTTGTGTGTGTGTGAGCTTGTGTGTATGAATGAGTGTGCGTATATGAATATGTGTGTGCAAATATCTGCGTGTGTATATGCGCGAATATGTGTGTACGTGTGAGCGCGTGTGTATGTGTTTGTATGTGCGTGTGTTTATCTGTGTGTGTGTTTGTCTGTGTGTGTAGGGGGGGGGGGGTTAACCTTATGAAAACGAAACGCATAACCATGGTTTCAATCAGTTGTCCCAATGGATGCGTGCGATCGTCAGTAGATGCTGCAAAACAGAAGCACGTGCAACAATGGAAATGATGCAGCGATTATCAGTGATATATCGAGTCGTATATTAGATCGATAATCAACGTCTTTGAATTATTATTGAACTACAACAAACACTCAAACATGTCCAAAGCTGTCTCCGCTTTGAGAAAGATCGGTTCTTAACGCGGGAAGAAGGTTTTTACCTTAGAATCTGGATAACATCAATTGAACTGTCATATATTGATATCCATAAATACAAACACACACACACACACACACACACACACGCACACACACACACATGTACGCACGCACAGACACACACATAAACACATATGCTTGACAACCATTGACAACCATTGTTGCCGGATTTACGACTCCTTAACATAGTGGCACGGCAAAACAGATCGATAGAATAAGTACCAGTCTTTAACAAAAATAAGTAATGAGGTTGATTGGTTCGACTAAAAATTCTTCAAGGCCATGCCCCAGCATGGCCACAGTTTAAAGGCTTAAACAAGTAAAAGATATAACAGTTGACATGAGAAATCGTCCAACCTATGACAGCATAGAAAACGGACGTTAAGCGATGATGATGAAGGTAGTGATGAGTCGCTCTCTCTCTCTCTCTCTCTCTCTCTCTATATATATATATATATATATATATATATATATATATATATATATATATACATACATATATATATATATATATATATATATATATATATATATATATATATATATATATATATATATATTTTATATATATATATATATAGATATATACTTTTATTCTTTTACTCGTTTCAGTCATTTTGACTGCGGCCAAGCTGGAACACCGCCTTTAGTCGAACAAATTGACGCCAGGACTTATTCTTTGTAAGCCTAGTATTTATTCCATCCGTATCTTCAGCCGTACCGCTAGGTTGCGGGGACGTAAACATACCAACATCGGTTGTCAAGCGATAATGGGAGGACAAACACAGACACACAAACACACACCCGCACACACATATATATATATAAATATGCGACGGGCTTCTTTCGGTTTCCACTCATCAAATCCGCTCACAAGGCTTTGGTCGGCCCAATGCTATAGTAGAAGACACTTGCTCAAGTTGCCATGCAGTGGGACTGTACCCGGAACCATGTGGTTGGTAAGCAAGCTACTTACCACATACCAATTTAAAATTATATATATATATATAAATATATATATATATATATATATATATATATATATATATATATATATATATATATATATATATATATATATATATATATATATATATATATATATATATAACCTCAGATAAACCTACCAAACGGCCATCTTGTGCTCTGAACGATTTCCATAGTTATTGTTTTTATTTTTTCATATTTGTTTTTGTTTATATTTTACCTGAGATAACAGACGAGATAACTCTCAAATCTTACAGACCCAAGAGAAGTTCCAAGGAGAATGAGAGAGAAAGAGAGGAAGAGAGAGAGAGAGAGAGAGAGAGAGAGAGAGAGAGAACGAGAAAGAGAGAGAGAAAGTGATGTTTACTCATCGTTGTCAATCTTACCACACGTTACTAGGTGTGCACTTAGTTACAAGACTCGTCCCGTTTCCTAGACAACAGTGTCCTGCCTCACCCCTCATCCCCCGCCTCTGCCGTTTCATGGCTGTCTAAAAACGTACGAAATACACCGACGATTCAATGACAAAACGAGCTACGATCTTTGGGTCTTAAGTGTATTATTGTTAGAGATACACATTAATATTATTGTTGCTGTTGTTGTTGTTGTTGTTATTATCATTATTATTATTATCATCATCATTATTAATAATAATTTCTTTCCTCTACTATAGGTACAAGGCCCGAATTTTTGGGGGATGGGGCCAGTCGATTAGATCGACCCCAGTATGCAAATGGTACTTAATTTATCGACTCTGAAAGGATGAAAGGCAAGGTCAACCTCGGCGGAATTTGAACTCAGAACGTAGCGAAGGGCGAAATAGCGCTCAGCATTTCGCCCGATGTGCTAACGTTTCTGCCAGCTCGCCGCCTTTTTAACAACAACAATAATAATAATAATAATAATAATAATAATAATAATAATAATAATAATAATAATAATAATAATAATAATAATAATGATGATGATGATTTCAAATGTTTGCCATAAAACCAGCTTGTGGGAGAAGATTAAGTCGATTACATCGACCCAGTGCGTAGCTGGTACTTATTTAATCGACCCCGAAAGGATGAAAGGCAAAGTCGACCTTTCAGGGTCGATAAAATTAGTACCAGTTACGCACTGGGGTCGATGTAATCAACTTAACCCTCCTCCCACAAACTGCCTTTGTGGCAAAAATTTCAAATCATTAATAATAATAATAATAATAATAATAATAATAAAAATAATAATAATAATAATAGAGTGCCATTTGTTATCTAGTGAACAATATTTCGACATCTCGCGTGACTTGAACTGGTTCAAAAACTAAATTTGTCAATCTACTTCATTTTGGTTAGTATAGAAAGGATTGAGGTAACTCCTCTTGAAGATATAGAGACAAAATTAAACGAAGAGTGCCATTTTTTATCTAGTGAACAATATTTCGACATCTTTTATTATTATTATTACGCTAGTGCATGCCTTTTTAGTTAGCAGGTCTCAATATTTTGTCCTGTACCGTCCTTCATATATTTTCTTAATGTAAACCTTCTGCAGTCAATAAAAAGTCATCATCATCAGCATCGCTATCATCAGCATCATCATCATGGTCATTATTATTATTATTGTTGCTGCTGTTGTTGTTGTTGTTGTTGTTACTTTCGCTATTAATCAATTTTGTTTGTAAAACGAAGCACATTCATCAGTCGTAAATACAATTGTTCAAAGGTAGCGGTGTGACAGCCAGCCAGACAGACAGACAGACAGGACAGACGGACGGACGGATGGACATGTAATATAAGCAGATATACAGAAAGATAAGGTATTAGATGAGAAGCAGAAAATATCAGGAAAAGAAGGTGAAGAGAGGAGAAAAGTGAGAGAGATAAAGAGAAATCGGTAAAGAGAGAGAGAGAGGAGGAGGAGGAAAGAAGATAGGTAGCGAGGAAGAGAGATAAAGGAAGAGAGAGAGATAAAGGAAGAGAGAGAGATAAAGGAAGAGAGAGAGATAAAGGAAGAGAGAGAGATAAAGGAAGAGAGAGAGATAAAGGAAGAGAGATATATATATAAAGAAACATTGCCAGGGGGAGAGGGTGAGCTATGGTAACGATAACTAGGTTTTTAGGTTTTGTGTTTTTAGGTCCGATATGCATCTGTCATTCAAGCTGTCTTATCTCTCAACTCACATACGTACACACACACACACACACACACACACACACACACACACACACACACACACACACACACACACACACACACACACACACATACACACACACACACATATAAATATATATATATGTATGTATGTATATACATATTCGTTTTGCAAGATTCCTGATGTGAAATCGTGACTTGAAACAGATATTGTTGTATTTCAGGATGGTCATTTTTTGGCCAAATAAATACACGCACTGTATTTTTTATTTCTTCACTCGTTTATTACTGTTCTTATTTTATTATTTTAACTCATGTCAATTGTCCGCACATATAGATAGATAGATAGATAGATAGATAGATAGATAGATATGTATGTGTGTATATATAGAAATACATGGACACATAAATAGCTAGAAATGCTAGGAGTTTCTAAGAAAGTGCAAAAGAAACTAACACGCGTCGTTCAAATCCAATTTATTAGTGGTACAGTAAAAATATGTAAGACATTGCCAAGATTCGACATCAGAGATTCTTAAAATTTCTTTGATTGTGTGCATCTACAAGGACACACACACACACAAATATATTTATGTTTTTATCTATTATCTTTTACTTATTTCAGTCACTGGACTGCGGCCATACTGGGGCACTGGCATGAAGGCTTTTAGTTGAAATAATCGACCCAATACTTAACATTTTTAAGTCTGATTTTGCACAAGCAGGTCTGTCCTGGTGCTAAAAATTCTGTTTAGAAAATATATATTAAGTAACAAAAAATAGGAGAAAGTCTGTTATTGTTATTGTTGTTGCGGTTAGCTGCTATTTAACCCTAGGTTGGTAATAATCAAGTAGACCTCTATGGCTATCCCATTTTCTGTCAGATCTAGGAGTATATCATTACAAAGAATTTTTTTTGGTACCTCTGTAGAATTATAGGGGTGCCAAATTTTGGCACAAGGCCAGCAACTCCGGGGGAGGAGTAAACCAATTACATTGACTCCAGTGTTCAACTGGTACCTATTTTATCGATCCCTGAAAGACAAAGTCGACTTCGACAGAATTTGAACTCCGAACGTCAAGACGGATGAAATGCCACTAAGACTTTTGCTCGGCATGCTAAAGTTTCTATTTACTCACCGCATTTCTGTAGGATAAATATTCTCAACGAAGAGGTTAAGTTACAAAGTGAGGAGAGATTTAGTTGCTATTTCTAACAGACGCGATGATAACCATATTATAGTGGTTCCCTCTGGCGTCAATGAACTTGCTTACAATCTGAAGTTAAAACAACACCAACATGGCGACTCTTTGCAGCAGTGCGTCGCTTCACTGCACACTTATTCTAAAAATCACATGGAAAATGTCATGGTTATTAGCGTTGCCAATATGTCAGATATTTCTTGCAATTCTTCCATTTGTCTAATTGCAACACCCCCATCGCCACCACCCTACGCCCCCGCCACCTTAGACACATACACAAACAAATAAATAAAAAACACAGACAACTATACAATAAAATATAATGCTTTAATTTGTTCATTGAACGTCTAAAGATTACTAGAAACTTCACAGAGTTAACAAATGCCACCAGACCACTCCTGACGATTAATGCTTCTGTTTGCTGTTGTTGCTGTCGATGTTATTGTTGTTTCTGTTGATTATTTCGTTTGTTTTATTTTTATAGCTCGTTTTTGTTCTTTTTGTTCTACTGCTTTTGTTCAAAGAATTATTCTAAAGAATCGTTAAGAATTATCATTTTGCTAACAATGGTGAGAAAATTGGTTTATCTTGTTATTTTATTTAAACTTCTTAAAATTATTTATAGAATTATATATAAATATGCGTGTGTATATGGTTACACACACACACACACACACACACACACACACACACACACACACACACACACACACATACACGCACACACGTATGCATGTATGTTCTCTTCTGCTTTCAGTTAGTTAAATTATTTCTCTGAGAAAGGAACTGGTTTGTAACAAAGTTTCCAAGCTCTATCGTTGAAATGTAGATGGCAAAAACAATATCACATTTTAAACTTGGGAAAAATCTTGCATATATTTAATGTTCCACTTACAGATTGCATTTGTAATATGCGAATCAGTTGGTTAGTTTCTTTTCTCAAAATCCAAGTTTATCCAGACTGACAGATAAGCATTTACTTACAAAACCAAGTGCTCCAATAATTAGTGGTATAAATATAAATTCGTAATCTGGATATAGAAGCTGGACGTTTCGAGGCAATTGTCCGTAGTCATCCTCTGTATGTGTATGACATATGTACGTACGTATGTATGTATGTATGTATGTATGTATATGTGCAGATTTGTATGTTTTCCTTTATGTGTGTATTCTCATGCGTATAGTTACATATCTAGACATGATTATCATTATTATTATTATTATTATTATTATTATTATTATTATTATTATTATTATTATTATTATTATTATTATTATTATTATACCAGTATTCGAAGTTTCAAACTGTTTAGTTAAAAAAAAAATTAATAAAAAAATTTGTGATTGAGATGGAATAGATCTGGGAGTCGTTCCCAAACTATTACACCGCAATGTACCGGTGAACAACAAAGCACATACATCGAATATGCGCAGTCGATGATATGTGTGTGTGTGTGTGTGTGTGTGTGTGTGTATGTATATGCGCACACATACATATATACATATATATATGCACACACACACACACACACACACACACACACATACACACACACACACACACACACACACACACACATATATATATATATATGTATAGATATATGTATAGATATATGTATATATATATACATGTGTGCAGAAAGAATGAAAGAAAGAAAGAAAGCGTAAATGACGAGAAATTTTTTTTAAAGAAAAGAAAGAGGAAGAAAAGTTATAACGTTATCGGACAAAAATAGAATATAAAGATAAATAAATAATAAAAAGGAGATATAGAAATAAAACGAAGAAAATGGCGCATAAAATGAAATTGAAAAATTAATGGGATATCGATATGGTAGAGGAGAGAGAGAATCGAAGCGGAGCAATAGAGGGAAAAAAAAAGCCATGTTATCAACTGGCGAAGGGGTAAATTCAATTTCAATAGAAACGAAAAGTGGAATGTCGGGGAGCGAGAGTTGAACATAAAAAGTGGTCTCCATTCATAACAACACGCTATACGTAGATAGTAAAATTTAATTTTAAAAAAAAAGTTAAAATGATAAATAATGTGGGTTAGCCATTTTGATTCTCTGTGGTAATGTTTGAAGAGATTTATTAATCGCAAATTGTGTGTGTACAGTTTGATATACGACTGTTATTGTTGAGTTTAGAGCTCCACGTAGTTTATCATCTTTCTCTCTGCTTCCAGTATAATGGTTTGGTTACTATTCTACCTAATAGTAATTCTGGATATAATACACGGAGTCGATGTAGGAGAAAATATGATCCGTGTAACATAACGCAGTCATGAGTTCGCCTGATGATCTGTTGTGGTTCAGCATCCAATTGCATTTCGCTCATGTAACGCTGATGTTGCAAAGAACAACAACGGTGAAACGGATGTAGAGAACAAATATATACTTTTGTTTATCAAATTTTTTTATCACAGATATGTATATAATTAAATTTTTCCAGTAATTGCAGATTCGTGTTCGATACACAGCTGATTTTTTTATCTTTTACTTGATTCAGTCATTAGATTGCGGCCATGCTAGGGCATCACCTTAAAGAACTTTTATTCGAATGAATCGACCCCAGTACTTATTTTTGACAAAAGATGACTGAAGAGACAAGATTTCCTAGATATCAACTGAAGGGTTTTGAAAGAAATGACAGGATATTATGAGAGTGTGAGGGGAAGTTGAGAACTGACCACGGCACCACACAAATGCAGCATGGAATTTTTATGGTTCCTGCTCCTATTGCTGACAACTTTATCTCTGTACAATGTAGGAAAGGCATGTCAACGTTGTGGAGTGCATTCATATCCAAGTTATTAATTAAAGCTTCAAATATGCAAGTACCGAGAGAAAAAACACAAACAAAACAAAGCGTGACTGTGTGGTAAGAAGTTTGCTTCCCAACCACATGGTTCCGGGTTCAATCACTCTACCGAATCGCAAACTTAGGGGCCGTAAACACACCAGCGCCGGTTATAAAGCGATGGGGGGAACAACATAGACACAAACACACACACACAGAGTTTCTGTCTACCAAATCCACTCACAAGGTTTGGTCTGCCCAAGGCTGTAGTGGAAGACACTCGCCCAAGGTGCCACACAGTGGGACTGAACCCGGAACCATGTGGTTGTAAAGCGATCTTCTTTACAAGACAGCCATACCTGGAAATTTTAACAAAAATACTCTTCCATAAATAGCTTTATTCTCTATTTCATTTATGCTTTT
This sequence comes from Octopus bimaculoides, assembly GCF_046866305.1. Classification (NCBI taxonomy): domain Eukaryota; kingdom Metazoa; phylum Mollusca; class Cephalopoda; order Octopoda; family Octopodidae; genus Octopus; species Octopus bimaculoides. The sequence goes on along the minus strand of NC_142929.1, from coordinate 191,701,169 downwards.
GTCCGATTAACTAACTAAACTTGCTAAAACTAGAAGGAAAAAAGCAAGGAAAATAAATCTGAAACGGATTTCCTTACTAAATAAACTTCACTCTCTAAACAAATTCTTTCGTTAAGCAAACCTATCTTGCTAAGTAAATTTCATTAGCTGTACAAACTTTTCTAAATGCCGTCAGTTAACAAGCTTCTAAGATAAACACACATACACACACACACACACAAAAAGAAGAAACTTTATGATTTAACAATCTACTTATTTAAACAAACATCTCTAGCTAAATTTACTGCCGTATTATATTAAACGGAAATCATTTACTAAAACATTCGTTAGTAGCTGCATTAGTTTCACATAAATATCCTATCTTCTGCGAAACACTGGACAGTCTTCATCTATTGACCTTGTTCTCCAACATTCAACCATTCATTGTTATTCCATTCCTGTTTATCATCAAATGGAGAAGATGAAACGCCAAAGAGTAGACATTGTCAGGAAAACAGCCTCTGGTCACCTGACTCACTACATGTATAAGCTGTGAAGGTAGCATCGAGAATAAAACACCAGACCGTTTCCTATGAGATCTAAGCGTTAGGATTTCTAGCTTTCTCCAAGGCATCCCGGGTTCGATTCCCGACATAGGAAATTGTTATATTTTAGGCTCAGGCATTGCTGTGTAGTTAGGAAAGTCCGAGTTCAGTCCTACTACACGGCAACATATGCAAGTGCTTTTACAATAGGCCCAGGTCGACTAATGGCTTCTGAGTGAATCTGGTAGATGGAAACTGTACGCAAGCATGTCATACAGACATATGTCTGCTTATATATTCGTGTATGTATATATACAGGGTTGCCCAACGGTAGGTTCACAGTTATCACGTAGGCACTTGAAATTTCTTTTAAAACATTATTACATTTAAATTTCTATCTTACAGTTAATTAAATTAGCATAAAATAATGGTTTCATATTTTTTTATAATTAAGATCTAAACTGTTAATATATGAATGCGAAAGAGATAGATGAATAACTGTAAGCCTACTTTTGGTCCACCGTGTATATCTGTGTGTGTGTGTGTGTGTGTGTGTATGTGTGTGTGTGTGTGTGTGTGTAAACGGATATATTCAGGCAACCTTCGACTTTTTCTGTTCAAAAGGGTTTTCAACCCAATAGTTTACATGCTATAGTGTGTAGCTCTAGGTGCTTCGAGATATACTATCCCCCAAAGCGAATTAAT